>NC_090418.1:12537784-12610563 GCF_036365525.1 Heterodontus francisci | reverse complement strand
TGGAACTTGCAGATGGTGGTGTTCCCATGCATCTGCTGCCCTTGCCCTTCTAGGTGGTAGAGGTCGAGGGTTTGGAAGGTGCTGTCGAAGGAGCCTTGGTGCGTTATGAATATTTAAGGTTGTGGATGGGGTGCCAATCAAGCGGGCTGCTCTGTCCTGGGTGGTGTCGAGCTTCTTGAGTGTTGTTGGAGCTGCACCCATCCAGGCAAGTGGAGAGTATTCCATCACACTCCTGACTTGTGCCTTGTAGATGGTGGACAGGCTTTGGGGAGTCACGTGGTGAGTTACTCACTGCAGAATTCCCAGCCTCTGACCTGCTCTTGTAGCCACAGTATTTTATGTGGTTGGTCCAGTTAAGCTTCTGGTCAATGTAACCCCCAAGATGTCAAGGGGAGATGGTTAGATTCTCTCTTATTGGAGATGGTCATTGCCTGGTACTTGTGTGGCATGAATGTTGTCCAGATCAGACTGCTGCCTGTATTCTATCTCGCACCAAATCCCATTCACCCATCACCCCTGTGCTCACTGACCTACACTGGCCCCTAATCCAGCAACACCTTAATTTGAAAACTCTCATCCTTGTTTTCAAATCCCTCCTTGGCCTCACCCTCCTCCCTACCTCTGTAACCCTCCTCCAGCCTCACAACCCTCCGAGATCTCTGCGCTCCTCCAATTCCGGTCTCTTGACCATCCCCCCGATTCCCATCGCTCCACCATTGGCGGCCGTGCCTTCAGCTGCCTGGGGGCCCTAAGCTCTGGAATTCCCTCCCTAAACCCTCTCCGCCCCTCTCTCTCTCCTCCTTTAAGACGCTCCTTAAAACCGACCTCTTTGACGTAACCTCCGGTCACCTGACCCGAATAGCTCCACGTGAGGCTCAGGGGTCAATTTATGTCTGAAATCGGCATCCTCTGGACAATTCACGCGGCTTGAGAGTTGCTATGTAAAGGTAGGTTGGTGTTGCTTTACAGCTGAGTGATTGTTGATTTACAGAAACTGGCAGAGGAGGTGGTAACCAGATACAGATGGTGATTCAGGCCGTGGGATGATCAGCGGCCCAAGGGGTGGACTGAGAATTTTTTTATAGTCTCCTTGACAACTTGAGAGAGATGTAGCAGCCAAATGCTGTGGCTGGTCAGAGGTGGGTACGTTTTTCGTGTATACAGGACACCAGACGGGAGTAAATCATGCCCTTTTATCTGCTGTGTTACTGCACATGTACAGAACACACACATGCACACAGGCCATACAGTTCCAGCAGGGCTCAAACTGGAGGACGATGCTTTCCAGGATTCCTATGCCCGCATTCAGCGGCAAAATATGCCTCCTGCAGATGACATCCAAACAGCTTGATTCACATTGGGAGTTGACAGTCGTCTAAGCCAGTAACAGAAGGTTACAAACAAATGCCTGGGAGGTAGGATCGCAGGGGCCTGGAGGACACTGGCAGCGGAGTGCTGATAACTGCGCAGCCGGGTTGCCAAGGAATCTTCCACTTGGATGAGGACCGCTGTCAGGTCAGAAGGAAGAGGCCTGTTCGCTGCATTTATATCCCAAAGTGATGGTGTGTCACTGTGGGTTCTCAGTTTGTTGTTGCCAAGCACCGTGTCTCCTGGTGCAGAAACACTGAGAAGGCAGCACCTGGAGGCTGACACATTGTTCATCATCATCAGCGTTCGGAGAGTAGCTTTACTCTGTATCTAACCCCCGTGCTGTACCTGTTCTGGGAGTGTTTGATGGGGGACAGTGTAGAGGGAGCTTTACTCTGTATCTAACCCCCGTGCTGTACCTGTCCTGGGAGTGTTTGATGGGGACAGTGTAGAGGGAGCTTTACTCTGTATCTAACCCCGTGCTGTACCTGTTCTGGGAGTGTTTGATGGGGACAGTGTAGAGGGAGCTTTACTCTGTATCTAACCCCGTGCTGTACCTGTTCTGGGAGTGTTTGATGGGACAGTGTAGAGGGAGCTTTACTCTGTATCTAAACCCCGTGCTGTACCTGCTCTGGGAGTGTTTGATGGGGACAGTGTAGAGGGAGCTTTACTCTGTATCTAACCCCCGTGCTGTACCTGTCCTGGGAGTGTTTGATGGGGACAGTGTAGAGGGAGCTTTACTCTGTATCTAAACCCCGTGCTGTACCTGCTCTGGGAGTGTTTGATGGGACAGTGTAGAGGGAGCTTTACTCTGTATCTAACCCCCGTGCTGTACCTGTCCCGGGGAGTGTTTGATGGGGACAGTGTAGAGGGAGCTTTACTCTGTATCTAAACCCCGTGCTGTACCTGTCCTGGGAGTGTTTGATGGGGACAGTGTAGAGGGAGCTTTACTCTGTATCTAACCCGAATCCCTGTGAATCGAGTATCATTCCCACTTGTCCACTGGATCTTTTTGAATTGTAATGTCATTCCCAGCAGGAAGATCTGAAACCCCTAACTGACCCGTGCTCCAAACATATCCAAAGGCCAATCTGTCCATTCTTTGCCCCAGTTTCCCCCTCCTCTCTCAACAATCAGCATATTAAGCGCCACCCACCCGATTTTCTCCCCATTAGAAGCTCCTTCCCGACAGCCTGTGCTGAAGTTACGTCACGGGACGCGTCTGAGCAACGGGACAGTACGTTCGGTCTTTCACGGTGCGATGCCCCCCACCTGACAATGCACACCCGGTGTGAAAAATTCACCCAGTACAATCTAAATCAAACGATCTTACAGCACAGAAGGAGGCCATTCGGCCCATCGTGCTTGTGCCAGCTCTATGAAAGAGCTATCTAATTAGTCCCACCACCCCCCTCCCCGCTCTTCCCCCCACCCCCCCCCCCCCCCACCTTGCAAATTTTCCTTTTCAAGCATTTCTTTCGAAAGTTACTATTGAATCTGCTTCCACCGCCCTTTCAGGTAGCGCGTTCCAGATCACAACAACTCACTGTGTTAAAATAAAAATTCTCCTCATCTCCCCCTCTGGTTCTTTTACCAATTATCTGAAATCTGTGTCCCTCTGGTTGCTGTCTGTCAGTGCCAAACATTTACTCTATCAAAACCCCCTCATAATTTTGAGCACCTCAATTAAATCTCCCCTTAACTTTAATTTAAATGATGTGTCACTTTGAGCAAATCCCTTGTGCTCCTCTTGTTCGATATCGGCTCATTGAAACATACCCTCACAGTTGGAACAGGTTTATCTGCGACCTTTTCCCATTGTTAATAAAGGCGGGATTCGTGGAATTTACTTCCCAGCTCTGTCGGCTTCTCCCTGTTTCAGAGTCTGCAGTCATTAATTTGTGTTTTACCTCTTGCGCTTCTCCCCAGCACATCCATAATGCTTGTGTCGAGTAAGGGTATTAAGCGTTACAGACCAAGGCGGGTAGGAGGAGTCAGGATACAGATCAGCCATGATCTACGACAACAAAAACTTGTATTTACATAGCGCCTTCAAGGTAATAAAATGGCCCAGGGCGCTTTACAGGAGCATCACAAAGCAAAATTCGACACCGGGCCACATAAGGAGATATTAGGACAGGTGACCAAAAGCTTGGTCAAATAGATAAACTTTGAGGAGAGTCTGAAATGAGGAGAGAGCGGCGGAGAGGGTTAAGGAGGGAATTCTGGAGCTTAGGGCCCAGGCAATTGAAGGCACAGCCGCCAATGGTGGAGCGATGGGAATCGGCGGGGGGCGGTGGGGGGGGGGATGCTCAAAAGCATCGAATTGGAGGAACGCAGATATCTCAGAGGGTCGTAGGGCTGGAGATTATAGAGGGGCGAGGCCGTGGAGGGATTTGAAAACAAGGATGAGGATTTGCAAATCGAGGCGTTGCTTAACCGGGAGCCAGTGTAGGTCAGCGAGCAGAGGGGTGATAAGGGAACGAGACTTTGTGCGAGGGGGGGCAGCAGAGTTTTGGTAACCTCAGTTTTATGAGGCATAGATCATGAAAGGCCTGCCAGCAGTGCATTAGAATAGTCAAGTCTAGAGGTAATAAAGGCATGGATGAAGGAATTAATTGATTGATAGAACAGGCTCAAGGGGTTGTGGCCTCTGTATTTTTCATTCGATATAAATAATTTTAAATAGGCGTGGAGCAGTTTCTTGAGGATGACGAATTTACTGGGGTGTGGACAAAAAGTGAAAATTTGAGACTATGATTGCTGTTTCAAAAAGCTAGCACAGGGACAATGGGCCGAAGGCTTTCTTTCTGTGCTGCACATTCGACGTCCTTCGATATATGAGACAAGACAAGCAGAGAATGTTTCGGCAAACCCCTATCAAACACAGCATGGCGACACTGGAAGTTATCCAAGGGCTTCTGCTTCCTGGAAGCCCAGCAATGGGATCTTTTCAGTTCAAAATACATCTCTCAGCTGTTCCAAATAAAAGTAAGTGCAGAAACACACACAGATACACACACACATACAATCATAGCTGACGTGGAGCAGAAATCACAAAGTGACTGGAGTCCGACCTTTTGGTCCTTGGCGACAAAAGACAAAAGCCGCCCCTTTCTCTCATCGGGCTATTTGGCCAAGCGGACCGTCGCAGTTGAGCAGATTCCTCCCGTCCACCTCCACCAACGCCCCACCCCACCGACATCCGCGCACGCTCCAGCGGGTGTCCCTCCGAAGGCTCATGTCTCCTCACCCTTGCCACAGCTATCAGCCCCAATTCCAGTACCTCCTGGTCCAGCCAAGATCGACCAACTCAGCACAGAACAGGGACTGAATCGAGGATCGTCCTGCTCTATCTGGCTCAGTGCCAGACAGTTTGCTGGACGAGCGAGCGAAAGTTCACCTCCCTTTCACCTTCCCCAATAGACAGGCTAGACAAAGGCAGCTATCCTTATTGGCTTCCCAGTATCGCTTAAGGGAGCACTTCATCTTCACTGTGCTATACAGTTCAGTAATTAACCCTGCAGGTCTCTCCACCTGGGAAAGTGCCCAAACAATAATAGGAAAAGTCATGGTTGGATAAGGAATCCTACACATTGGGAGTGAATGGGAAGAGGTTTGATCCTTTGGGATTGTGTACAATGGGAGTGAATGGGAAAGGGTTTGATCCATTGGGATTGTGTACAATGGGAGTGAATGGGAAGGGGTTTGATCCATTGGCATTGTGTACAATGGGTGTGAATGGGAAGGGGTTTGATCCATTGGGATTTTGTACAATGAGAGTGAATGGGAAGGGGTTTGATCCATTGGGATTGTGTACAATGGGAGTGAATGGGAAGGAGTTTGATCCATTGGGATTCAGTACAATGGGAGTGAATGGGAAGGAGTTTGATCCATTGGGATTCAGTACAATGGGAGTAAATGGGAAGAAGTTTGATCCATTGGGATTCAGTACAATGGGAGTGAATGGGAAGGGGTTTGATCCATTGGGATTCAGTACAATGGGAGTGAATGGGAAGGAGTTTGATCCATTGGGATTCAGTACAATGGGAGTGAACGGGAAGGAATTTGATCCATTGGGATTCAGTATAATGGGAGTGAATGGGAAGGGGTTAGATCCATTGGGATATTGTACAATGGGAGTGAATGGGAAGGGGTTTGATCCATTGGGATTGTGTACAATGGGAGTGAATGGGAAGGGGTTGATCCATTGGGATTCAGTACAATGGGAGTGAATGGGAAGGGGTTTGATCCATTGGGATTGTGTACAATGGGAGTGAATGGGAAGGAGTTTGGTCCATTGGGATTGTGTACAATGGGAGTGAATGGGAAGGAGTTTGGTCCATTGGGATTGTGTACAATGGAAGCGAATGGGAAGGGGCTTGATCCATTGGGATTGCATACAGGGGAATTCCCACGGTGATACTGCAGTTCAGGGAGCACAAGCAGGATTCTGTAATTTTATGATTAAAACAGCAGCAAATACTGCAGATTCTGGAAATCTGAAATAAAAACCAAAAGTACTGGAAAACATTCAGCAGGTCAGGCAGCGTCTGCAAAGGAAGAAACCTGTGGAGTGGAAAGGTTTGCGTGCAGCAGTGCTTTTACACCATGCCTGATTTTACCCTTGATTGAAATCGTTACAAGAGTAAGACAGAAAGAACTTGCATTTCTATAGCGCCTTTCCCAAACTCAGGACATCCCAAAGCGCTTTACAGCCAATGAAGCACTTTCAAAGTGGAGTCACTGTTGTAATGTGGGATCTAGCTGAAATCTTTGTACTCTGTGTTCCCCTGCCCTACCCCACCACCTTGACATAGGAACAGGAGGAGGCCAATCAGCCCCTCGGGCTTGTTCCGCCACACAATTAACATTGTGGGTTCAAGTCCCACTCTGTTGTATGATCGCCTTAAGAATGGTGTCCCTTTAAGATCTCAGTATGCTAATGAGTTATGTACTCGGATGTAGTCATGTGACTACAAGCCTGAGTCACTCTGCAACTGTAACATCCAGACGAAGGTTCTGTAAATAGTTTGCTCTGTACTGCATATAATAGTTAAGCTGTTAAACCTGTTGGAGATCTTCAGCATAACTGCACTCCAGGCATCTCATTTATGTTACATCAGACAACATAAAGAACACATTACATGGTGGCAGCTGTGTCGAACAGACAAAGTCTAAGTTTGAAGACCACGGGTAAAACAGCTGTGAAAACTACCCATCCTACAGCCACTAGAGAGAAAGTTCAAAAGAAATACTGGCCCCAAACAGTGGAAAGTAAAAAGAACCTACCTCCAGCTGTAGAAGACAGAGCTCAAAACAACAGGCTGCAAATAAATTCCTGCGATTGGGTGAGTCATTGTGCTGATGGTCGGGGAATCCCCGTTTAAAAACAAAAGCGGTGAAGTGCTAAAAAAATTCATTTTTTTTTTCTTTCAAAGCCTCCGTGGGAGAGAAAACCCGATTCCTCTCCCAGGCTGATCAAAGTCACACCATTACAGGAAATGTTCAATAGCAAAAAGCACAGGAAACCTCCGAACACTGCAGAGTCCCCATTCACGCCGCCAAAGTTTTTAAAAAAATCAAACCACTTGAGCATGAAGAGTTTCCATTCACACAGCCACAGTTTAAAAAAATCATTAAACCACTTGAGCATGAAGAAGAGTCTCCATTCATGCAGCCACAGCTAAAAAAAATCCATTCAACCACTGGAGCATGAAAAACATAAACAAAATCTAGCAAAAGAAAAGCTATTCAACTTCCTATTGTGTAAACAGACAAGCTTAAGTGCTGCAGGCAAGATAAACAGAGAATACTATCAAACACTTGCTCCTCTCCATCGAAGCAGCTAGTCTAAATAACAGAGAGTTTCTTAAAGGGGAAACAGTGCAGAGTCATAGAACAAGTCTTAACGAAAGTTTTAAGCATTAGAACAGCAGAAGGATGGATACCAAATTTCCCAGCATGAATTAGAAGGCCATTGATATCCTATCCAAGTTCAAAGTTTTTAAACAAAGAATGCAGTTATGCTTCATAGACCAAGTGATTGTAGGAAAAAGAAAGGTCACAGCATTGATGCAATGCAAGAAGATGGCAGGAAATACAAAGCCATTGTAGCTGGGCAACAGCATCTGCAAGCACTAGGTGCAGCCAACAGTATCGGCACCATAACCAGGTCGTAAAGAGCAAGCAAGCTGTGTGGTAAGTGTGGTTGGTCCCACTCACCACGAAGTTGTCCTGCATTTCAAGACCTGTGCAAGGCGTGCGGTGCAAAAGGACACTGGGCCTGCCTATGCAAGAAATCTGCCTCCAAAGATGCAGTGAGAATTCACAGTAGGGCAAAGGCAAACAGAAGACAGGTGCAGCAACAGGGCAACAGCAGTAATGAGAGCTCCAGAGACCTGCATAAACGCAAGCCGATACACAAAGTCCACAACGCAACAAACCTGAGACAAGACTCAGAGCGGAGAAATTCTCGGCCAGAAGACGAGCAGGCATTTCACATTGTGAACCTGATACATTGTGTTGATGAAGTCAAACAACTGGAAGCTTTTTCTACCATTAACATTGCGTGCCCAAAGAAAGCTGGCAAACACACACTCAGGGTTAAGATTCACACTGGAGCGAGTACAAATATCCTACCAGTCCCAACCCTGAAGGATATGTACCGGAGTCATTGGAAATCAATGATACAACCGACAACTGCCAAGTTATCTGCATACAACGGGACGCCTGTCCGTTACAACGGCACACTGACAATGCAATGCAGCTATAGCAAGTCGGCATGGAGACGACAAATATCCTAACTGATAGATTCGAGCGGACCAGCAGTGACAGGGCTAATAGCGTGTAAGGACCTCAACATCGTGACCATCCACAAGGTCGGACCACGCTAGAGGAACTGAATCCCAAGACCACAGGAGGCAAATTCTTCTCCAAGTTGGACGCTAAACATGGATATTGGTCGGTACACCCGGCTGAGGAATCTCAGGAAATCACCACCTTCAGAACACCATTTGGAAGACACTGCTTTCGAAGACTACCCTTCGGCTGGAGGACCGTCAGCATATGTTTGAGTCTCTCAACCAAGCACGGTCAGCAGAAACCTGTACCCCGCAGTACTACGATCCAAGGAAGACGACAATCCTGGAAGTCGAAAGGGCTAGGAGGGTGCATCCTGCTGGACAGCAAACCAATTGCATTCGTCTCCAAATGTTTATCCTCAGCACAGTCCAATTACTCAAATATGGAGCGTGAAACACTTGCTTTGGTGTTTGGGATCACAAGGTTCCACACGTACCTGTTCGGTAAGCAGTTCACTGTGGAAACTGACCACAAACCACTGGAGATGACCTGGCACAGCCCATTGGCAAGCGCACCACCTCGACGACAGCAGCTCTTAATGAAAGTACAGGGGTACGACTTTGACGTCGGCTACAAACTGGGTACCAAAATGGTCACCTAGGATACGCTGAGCACATTGCCAAACCCGAGCCAGAATGAAGAAATCCCACTGGACCTACAAGTAGACAGCATGAACTGTTATGTACAGTACAGAACTAACTGTTTACAGAATCTTAGTATGTGGTGGAGGAGTGGTAATGTCACTGGACTAGTAATCCTGATGCCTAGGCCAATGCTCTGGAGACATGGGTTCAAATCCCACCATAGCAGATGGTGAAATTTGAATTCAATTTATAAAATCTGGAATTAAAAAAAAGTCTAACCACAAAATCATTGTCGAATGTTATAAAAACCCATCTGGTTCACTAATGTCCTTTAGGGAAGGAAATCTGCCATCCTTACCTGGTCTGGCCTACATGTGACTCCAGACCCACAGCGATGTGGTTGACTCTTACATGCCCTCTGAAATGGCCTAGCAAGCCACTCAGTTGTATTAAACCACGACAAAGTGTAAAAAAAGGAATGAAACCGGACGGACCATCCGGCATCGACCTAGGCACCGGAAACCATGGGCAACCCAGCCCTGTCGACCCTGCAAAGTCCTCCTTACTAACCGCTGGGGGTTTGTGCCAAAATTGGGAGAGCTGTCCCACAGACTAGTCAAGCAACAGCCTGACATAGTCATACGCACGGAATCATACATTACAGATAATGTCCCAGATACCACCATCACATCTCCAGGTATGTCCTGTCCCACCGGCAGTACAGACACAGCAGAGGCGATGACACAGTGGTATACAGTCGGGAGGGAGTTGCCCTGGGAGTTCTCAACATCAACTCCGGACCCCATGATGTCTCATGGCATCAAAAGGAAACCTCCTACTGATTACCACCTACCGCTGCCCCTCAGCTGATGACTCAGTACTCCTCCACGTTGAACACCACTTGGAGGAAGCACTGAGGGTGGCAAGGGCACAAATGTACTCTGGGTGGGGGACTTCAATGTCCATCACCAAGAGTGGCTCGGTAGCGCCACTACTGACCGAGCTGGCCGAATCCTAAAGGACATAGCTGCTAGACTGGGTCTGCGGCAGGTGGTGAGGGAAAAGAGGGAAAAATATTCTTGACCTCGTCCTCACCAATCTGCCTGGCACAGATGCACCTGACCATGACTGTATTAGGAGGAGTGACCACCGCACAGTCCTTGGGGAGATGAAGTCCCACCTTCACTTTGAGGATACCCCCCACGCACCCCCCCCCCCCCCGCCCATCGTGTTACTACCACTGTGCTAAATGGGATAGATTTCAAACAGATCTAGCAATGCAAAACTGGGCATCCCTGAGGCGCTGTGGGCCATCAGCAGCAGCAGAATTGTCTTCAACCACAATCTGTAACCTCATGGCCCGCCATATCCCCCACTCTACCATTACCATCAAGCCAGGAGACCAAACCTGGTTCAATGAAGAGTGCCATGCCAGGAGGCATACCTCAAAATGAGGTGTCAACCTGGTGAAGCTACAACACAGGAATATCTGCGTGCCAAACAGCGTAAGCAGCATGCGATAGACACAGCTAAGCGATCCCATAACCAACCGATCAGATCTAAGCTCTGCAGTCCTGCCACATCCAGCCGTGAATGGTGGTGGACGATTAAAGAACTAACAGGAGCAGGAGGAGGATCCACAAATATCCCCATCCTCAACGGTGGGGGAGCCCAGCACATCAGTGCAAAAGACATGGCTAAAGTATTTGCATCCACCTTCAGCCAGAAGTGCTGAGTGGATGATCCATCTCGGCCTCCTCCTGAAGTCCCCAGCATCACAGATACCAGTCTTCAGCCAATTCGATACTTTAGCCATGTCTTTTGCACTGATGTGCTGAGCTCCCCCACCGTTGAAGATGGGGATATCACGAAACAGCTGAAGACACTGGATACTGCAAAGGCTATGGGCCCTAGAGTTCTAGAGAGATACAGCACTGAAACAGGCCCTTTGGCCCACCAAGGTCTGTGCCAACCAACAACCACCCATTTATACTAATCCTACATTAATCCCATATTGCCTACCACATCCCCACCATTCACCTACCTACACTAGGGGCAATTTACAATGGCCAATTTACCTATCAACCTGCCTGCCTTTGGCTGTGGGAGGAAACCAGAGCACCCAGCGGAAACCCACACAGTCAGAGGGAGAACTTGCAAACTCCGCACAGGCAGTACCCAGAACAAACCTGGGTCGCTGGAGCTGTGAGGCTGCGGTGCTAACCACTGCGCCACTGTGCTGCCCTGACAACATTCCAGCAATAGTACTGAAGACCTGTGCTCCAGAACTTGCTGCACCCCTAGCCAAGCTGTTCCATTACAACTACAACACTGGCATCTACCCAGCAATGTGGAAAATTGCCCAGGTATGTCCTGTAAACAAAAAGCAGGACAAGTCCAACCCGGCCAATTACAGCCCCATCAGTCTACTCTCAATCATCAGTAAAGTGATGGAAGTACAATCAAGTGGCACTTGCTCAGCAATAACCTGTTCACTGACGCTCAGTTTCCACCAGGGCCACTCAGCTCCTGACCTCATTACAGCCTTGTTCCAAACATGGACAAAAGAGCTGAACTCAAGAGGAGAGGTGAGAGTCACTGCCCTTGACATCAAGGCAGCATTTGAACCGAGTATGGCATCAAGGAGCCCGAGCAAAACTGGAGTCAATGGGAATCAGGGGAAAACTCTCCGCTGGTTGAAGTCATACCTAGCACAAAGGAAGATGGTTTTGGTTGTTAGAGGTCAATCATCTCAATCCCAGGACATCACTGCAGGAGTTCCTCAGGGTAGTGTCCTGGGCCCTGACTCACCTCCTGACTCTCCAAAGCCTGTCCACCATCTACAAGGCACAAGTCAGGAGTGTGATGGATACTCTCCACTTGCCTGGATGGGTGCAGCTCCAACAACACTCAATAAGCTCAACACCATTCAGGACAAAGCAGCCCGCTTGATTGGCACCCCATCCACCACCTTCAATATTCACTTCCTTCACCACTGACGCACAGTGACAGCAGTGTGTACCATCTACAAGATGCACTTCAGCAACTCACCAAGGTTCCTTAGACAGCACCTTCCAAACCCGCGACCTCTACCACCTAGAAGGACAAGGGCAGCAGATGCATGGGAACACCACCACCTGCAAGTTCCCCTCCAAGCCACACAACATCCTGACTTGGAACTATATCGCCATTCCTTCACTGTCGCTGGGTCAAAATCCTGGAACTCCCTTCCTAATAGTGTTGGTGTACCTACACCCCAGGCCTGCAGCAGCTCACCACCACCCTCTGCAGGACAATAAATGCTGGCCTAGCCAGTGACGCCCACATCCCATGAACAAATAGAAAAATACACCCTGGTGTTACAGTTGCAGAGTGACCTGACTTCGAGTCACCTGACTGCATCTGGCACTTGGCTAATTAGCATACTAAGATCTTAAAGGGACATCACTCTTAAAGGCAATCGCACAACACTCGGTGATCTCCTGGAGTAGTTTCAATTGCCTGAGGGTGTCAGAGAGGAGCTTTCAAGAGTATATTTCCCTTTATTGCATTGTTTTGTTTATTCTGTTTTATTTGCCCCTCTCAGGAGATTACATGGCTGCGGGGGATGGGGCAGGAAGAAATGTTTAGTCACAATATTCCTGTTTTTATGGTGTGAGGCATGTACACGGACAACACTCAACTTGACCTCACCACCACCTCTCTCATCTCCTCCA
Organism: Heterodontus francisci; assembly: GCF_036365525.1. Lineage (NCBI taxonomy): Eukaryota > Metazoa > Chordata > Chondrichthyes > Heterodontiformes > Heterodontidae > Heterodontus > Heterodontus francisci. Next base: position 12,598,031 of record NC_090418.1, on the reverse strand, counting down.
CTGTTGCTAAATTATCAGAGGGTTTATCCGACAACCAGTACTGAATGAGCCGAAATTTCCTCCAATTAAATATTGGGAAGACTGAAGCCATTACCTTTGGTCCCAGATCCAAACTCCGTTCTGAGATTAAGCCAGTCAGTCCGCAACCTCGGTGTCACATTTGACCCCTGAGGCGAGCTTCTGATGTCATATCCACACCATCATTAAGACCTCCTATTTCTACCTCCATAAAACTGACTAACAACGCCCGTCTCAGCTCATCTGCTGCTGAAACCCTCATTCATGCCTTTGTAACCTCTGGACTTGACTATTCGAACGCTCTCCTGGCTGGTCTCCCACATTCTCCCCTTCATAAACTTGAGCTCATCCAAAACTCTGCCCGTGTCTTAACTCGCACCAAGTCCCGTTCATCCATCACCCCATGTGCTCGCTGACCTACACTGGCTCCCGCGGTCAAGCAACATATTGATTTTAAAATTCTCATTCCTGTTTTCGAATCCCTCCATGGCCTCGGCCCCCTCCTGCAACCCTCTGTAACCCTCCTCCAGCCTCACAACCCTCCGAGATCTCTGCACTCCTCCAATTCCGGCCTCTTATCCATCCCCCAGTTCCCATCGCTCCACCATTGGCGGCCGTGCCTTCAGCTGTCTGGGGCCCCGACCTCTGGAATCCCCTCCCTAAACCTCTCAACAACAACAACTTAGATTTATATAGCACCTTCAACGTAATAAATAATCGCTCCTGTGAAGCGCGTTGCGACGTTTTATTACATTAAAGGCGCTGTAAGGATGTAAGTTGTTGTTGTTATTGCTGTTGGATCGATCAGTTTGCACTTTCCTTCCAATCAATTTGGTCTCTTGGTGAGGTGTAAGATACCAGATCAGCCATGAGCTAATTGAATGGTGGGACAGGCTCGAGGGGCCGAATGGCCTCCTCCGGTTGCAAAACTATATTAAATGCTCAGCCCCATTTGGAAACCGCCAGCTCCGAGGACCCAACAATTGAGGTTACACCCATGGCCAGAAGACCACCGCCCTAGGGTTCTGCACCCTCACATCCCCCTCATTCCCTCCTCACCCCCTCCTCTCGCCAATCCCAAAACGACACCCAGCATCCATGTCACTCCCATCCCCTTCTGTCAGTCGCATCTCATAGCCCCGCCTTCCTTCCAAAAACAAAAAGATCTGCATTTATATAGCACCTTTCATGAGCGCCAGCCATCCCAAAATGATCTACAGCATTTACAGTTGAAGTCCCCTCTCTAATGCTCCCACACTCCACCGTCATCATGCCTTCACAGCCCATGTGTCGGCACACCTAGTGTTCCCCCTCTAGTGTTTCCATAACCCCCACCTCTCCCTCACCCTCAATCCCTTTCCTACCCTACCGGATCCTTCCCCAATACTCCATTCTTTCCCAGTGCTCCCACCTCCGACAACTCCCTCCCAGGCCTCTGCATGCCTCACCCCCTCCATGCTACATGACTTCCAACAATAACTTATATCTATCAATCTATCACCTTTAACATATTAAAAATGTCACAGGAGCGCTCCAAAGCAGAATTTGACACCAGGCCACATAAGGAATATTCAGACAGCTGACCGAAAGTTTGGTCAAAGAGGTCAGTTTTAAGGAGCGTCTTAAAGGAGGAGAGAGAGAGGCGGAGAGGGTTTAGGGAGGGAATTCCAGAGCTCGGGGCCCCAGGCAGCTGAAGGCACGGCCGCCAATGGTGGAGCGATAGGAATCGGGGGGGATGCTCAAGAGGCCGGAATTGGAGGAGCAGCAGAGATCTCCGAGGGCTGGAGGAGGGTTACAGAGATAGGGAGGGGGTCGAGGGCCATGGAGGGATTTGCAATCAAGCCACGCCAATTATTTCTATTTCCAGCTGCTTAAAAAGACTTGCATTTATATAAAAGCAAAATACTGCAGATGCTGGAAATCGGAAACAAAAAGTGCTGGAAATACTCAGCAGGTCTGGCAGCATCTGTGGAGAGAGAAGCAGAGTTAACGTTTCAGGTCTGTGACCTTTCATCAGAACTGTGTTATATTACATTTAAGTGGTGCCTGTCACAGCCTCGGGATGTCCCAAAGCAAATTACAGCCAATGAAGTACTTCTGAAGTGTTGAAATGTCGGAAGCACAGCAGCCAATGTGTGCAGAGTAAGCTCCCACTGACAATAATATGGTAAATCACCAGATAACCTGTCTCAGTCATGTTGGTTGAAGGAAACCAGGAAGAACTCCACTGCTCTCCTTCAAAATTGTGGGCATGGGATCTTCTATGTCCATCTGAGAGGGCAGACAGGGGCCTCATCCAAAAGACGGCACCTCCAACCGTGCAGCACTCCCTCAGTACTGCATTGGGTGTGTCAGTCTGGATTATCTCCTCACGTCTCTTCAGTGGGGCTTTCTTTGAATTTGTTCATGGGATGTGGGCGTCGCTGGCCAGGCCAGCATTTATTGCCCATCCCTAATTGCCCTTGAGAAGGTGGTGGTGAGCTGCCTTCTTGAACCACTGCAGTCCATGTGGCGTAGGTACACCCACAGTGCTGTTAGGGAGCAAGTTCCAGGATTTTGACCCAGCGACAGTGAAGGAACGGCGATATAGTTCCAAGTCAGGATGGTGTGTGACTTGGAGGGGAACTTGCAGGTGATGGTGTTCCCATGAATCCGATGCCCTTGTCCTTCTAGGTGGTAGAAGGAGCGGGTTTGGAAGATGCTGTCGAGAGAGCCTTGGTGCGTTGCTACAGCGCATCTTGTAGATGGTACACACTGCTGTCACTGTGCATCAGTGGTGGAGGGAGTGATTGTTGAAGGTGGTGGATGTGGTGCCAATCAAGCGTGCTGCTTTGTTCTAGATGGTGTTGAGCTTCTTGAGTGTTGTTGGAGCTGCACTCATCCAGGCAAGTGGAGAGTCTTCCATCACACGCCTGACTTGTGCCTTGTAGGTGGTGGACAGGCTTTGGGGAGTCAGGAGGCGAGTTGCTCTGACCTGTTTTTGCAGCCACAGTATTTCTTTGGCTGGTCCAGTTTCTGGTCAATGGTAACCCCCCCAGGATATTGATGGTGGGGATTTAGCGATGGTAACGCCATTGACTGCCAAGGGGAGAAGGTTAGATTGTCTTGTTGAAGATGGTCGTCGCCTGGCACTTGTGTGGCACAAATGTTACTTGCTATGATCAGCTTGATCCCACGACCTACGGGCTCAGAGACAAGCGTGCTCCCCACTGAGCCACAGCTGACACCAAGCTCCCACACTCATTTGCACTTACAAATACATCTTGTGACATAACAAGGGTGGAAACAACCTGCAGGCAAACATTCAGAGGCCTGGATCCCATGTGGAAAGCCAGTGCTTTAAGCTCATGTGGACTGGAGGTATACTGTCTGTCAAAGATGTTGAACAGTCCTCAGCAATGTACAGTTGACAGCACGACTGGCAGTTCACCAAGCAGGCGAGGGTCTCCGTGCGTTCACATGGAAAGGACACACATTAAAACAATCCCGGGAGAGCCATTTAGGAGTTTCCAGAATTTATATATATCAACAGTAGCAGGATGCATGAGAACATTGGTCGCCAAATTAAGGATGTGACCCCTTTAAGAACCTCCCCTTCAAAGGTAATCGCACTTAAAGTGGGAGGAGACGTCGCCCATTTGGGAAAGTAAGGAAATGGTGGAATAGTTGTAATGTTACTGAGCTAGAAATCCAGAGGCCCAGGCTAATCCCCTGGGTGTGGGGGGGGGGGGGGGGGGTGGCGGGTGGCACAGGTTCAAATCCCACCACCGCAGTTGGTGGAAGTTAAATTCAATTCAGTAATAAAAATCTGGAATTGAAAGCTAGTTTCAGTAATGGTGCCATGAAGCGACCATCGGTTGTCATACGAACCTGTCTGGTTCACTAATGTCCTTTCGGGAGAGGAAATCTGCCGTCCTGACCTGGTCTGGCCTACATGGAATTCCAGACACACAGCGATGTGCCTGACTCTTAACTGCCCTCTGAAATGGCCTCGCAAGAGATTCAGTTCAAGGGCAATTCGGAATGGGCAACAAATGTTGGCCAGGCCAGTGCCGCCCACAACCCATGAAACAAATCAGGGGAGGTGAAGATGAAAATAAGACTGGCAAAGAGAGAATATAAAAGGGAACATAAAAATCTTATACAGGCATGTAAATAGTAAGAGATGGAGTGGGGCCTATTAGGGACAAAGAGGGTCATATATGCTTAGAGGTACAGAGCATGGATTGAATACTTAGGTGTATTTGTGTCGGTGTTTGCTAAGGAAGAGTAATCTGAAAAAGTAATCGGTAGAAGCAGAGAGTAGAGGCAATGGATAGGATAAAAATTGAGAGGGAGGTAGTACTGGAAAGGCTGGCTGTGCTTAGTGTGGTTCGGTCGCCTGGTCTGGGCGGCTTGCATCCCAGGTTGCTAAAGGAAGTAGGGGTGGAGATAGGGGAAGGGCTTGCCATAATCTTCCCTGGATACGGGGGAGATGCCAGAGGATTGGAGAGTGGCAAATGTGACACCCTTATTCAAGAAAGAGTGTAAGGACAGTCCGAGCAACTACAGGCCGGTTAGTTTAACATCAGTGATGGGTAAGGTTTTAGAAATAACAATCAGGGGGGGAAAAAATCAACAGGCACTTGGAGAGATTTGACCTAATTAAGGAGAGCGAGCATTAATTTGTAAAAGGCAGATCATGCTTGACTAACCTAATTGAATTTTTGATGAAGCAACATAGAAGGTTCATGAAGGGAAAACAATGAATGTTGTCTATATGGATTTTAACAAAGTGTTTGATAAAGTACCACATAAAAGGCTGGTTAACAAAACTGAGGCTAATGGAATAGGAGGGTCAGTGTCCAATTGGATAAAAAAATTGGCTTCAGGACAGAAAACAGTGAGTTGGATACATAGTTGTTATTCAGATTGGAGAATGGTAGATAGTGGTGTTCCCCAAGGGTCAGTGCTGGGACCACTGCTTTATTTGATATATATAAGTGACTTGGATCTTGGAATACAGACTAAAATTTCAAAATTTGCCAAGGATACCAAACTTGGAGGTGTGGCAAACAGTGAGAATGATATGAACTACCTGCAACAGGACATAGATAGGTGAGCAGAATGGGCAGACAAGTGGCACATGGAATTCAATACAGACAAATGTGAGATGATGCGTTTTGGCAGAAGGGATAGGGAGAGACAATATAGACTTAATGGCACAGTTGTAAAGAGTGTGCAGGAACAGAGGGACCTGGGGGTGCATGTGCATCGATCTTTGAAGGTGGCGGGACATATTGAGAGAGTAGTTAGCAAAGCATATGGGATCTCAGGCTTCATAAATAGAGGCATTGAGTACAAAAGCAGAGACGTTATGCTGAACCTTTATAAGTCTCTGGTTAGGCCCCAATTAGAGTATTGCGCCCAGTTCTGCTCACCACAGTTTAGGAAGGAGGTGAGGGTCCTTGAGAGGGTGCAGAGGAGATTTACCAGAATGGTTCCAGGGATGGGGGATTTTAGCTACAAGGTTAGGTTGGAGAAGCTGGGGTTGTTCTCCTGGGAGCAAAGGCGATTGAGGGGAGATTTGATGGAGCTGTACAAGATTATGATAAGCATAGATAAGTTAGACCAGGAAAAACTGTTCCCATTAACCACTGGTACAATGACAACGGGACACAGAGTGAAGGTTTTGGGCAAGAGGTGCAGGGGGGGGGAATGTGAGGAAGAACTTTTTTTTTTTTACACAGCGAGTGGTAATGACCTGGAACTCACTGCCTGACGAGGGTGGTGGAAACAGAGACGATCAATGACTTCAAAAGGAAATTGGATGGGCACTTGAGGGAAATAAAACTTGCAGGGATACGGGGATCGAGCAGGGAGTGGGACTGAGTGGACTGCTCTGTGGAGAGCCAGCATGGAGACAACGGGCTGAATGGCCTCCTGCTGTGCCATAAATGTCTCAATCAGAACAACGTGAACTCTTTCAGTTCTGATGAAAGGTCACAGACCTAAAATGTTAACTTGATTTCTCTCTCAGCAGATGCTGCCCGAGCTGTTGAGCATTTCCAGCATTTTGTTTTTATTTCATATTTCCGGCATCTGTAGCATTTTGTTTAATTACCATGAACTCTTCAACTGTTTCAGAGGGAGGTTTGATAGCAAAACCACAGATAGATCACAGCGGCTAGAAATCTCTTACGCACTACTTTGCAAATTCTTTCTTTTTTATTATTCGTTCCTGGGATTTGGGCATCACAGGCCAGCATTTATTGCCCATCCCTAATTGCCCTTGAGAAGGTGGTGGTGAGCTGCCTTCTTGAACTGCTGCAGTCCATGTGGGGTAGGTACACCCACTGTACTATTAGGAAGGGAGTTCCAGGATTTTGACCCAGCGATAGTGAAGGAACGGCGATATAGTTCCAAGTCAGGATGGTGTGTGACTTGGAGGGCAACTTGCAGGTGGTGGTGTTCCTGTGCATCTGCTGCCCTCGTCTTTCTAGTTGGCAGAGGTCACGGGTTTGGAAGACCCTGTTTACGCAGCCTTGGTGCGTTGCTGAAGTGCATCCTGTAGATGGTACACACTGCTGCCACTGTGCGTCGGTGGTGGAGGGAGTGAATGTTTGTGGATGGGGTGTCAATCAAGCGGGCTGCTTTGTCCTGGATGGTGTCGAGCTTCTTGAGTGTTGTTGGAGCTGCACCCATCCAGGCAAGTATTCCATCACACTCCTGACTTGTGCCTTGTAGATGGTGGACAGGCTTTGAGGAGTCAGGAGGTGAGTTACTCTAGCCTCTGACCTACTCTTGTAGCCATGGTATCTATATGGCTACTCCAGTTCAGTTTCTGGTCAATGGTAGCCCCTAGGATGTTGATAGTAGGGGATTCAGCGATCGGAATGTCATTGAATGTCAAGGGGAGATGGTTAGATTCTCTCTTGTTGGAGATGGACATTGCCTGGCACTTGTTTGGCACACACTCCTCATCTCTCACAGACACACACACACCCCCCCACCAAATACCTTCCCCTCTAACTCGTCATCAGCAAAATAACAGGAGATCTGCTGCAATGTGCATCACGCTTCAGCGCTCCTTTTTCATGGCCACGCAGCCACATGTGCAAATTCCTGCCCTCGCATTCCCACCTGACTCACTCAAAGAACAGTTCTTCAAACAGCCACAGATGAACAACCTGGGTGTCCTTGTACATGAATCACCGAAAGTTAACATGCAGCTACAGGAAGGTAAATGGTAGTGATAGCCTTTGTTCCAAGAGAATTGGAGTATAAGGGTAAAGAAGTCATACTACAAATATACAGGGCATTGGTGAGGCCGCATCTGGAGTAGGGTGTGCAGGTTTGGCCGCCTGACCCGAGGAAGGATCTACTTGCCCTCGAGGGAGTGCAACTAGATTGATTCCTGGGAGGAAGGGATTGCCCTATGAGCAGAGCTTGAGTAGACCAGGCCTGTATTCTCTGGAGTTTAGAAGAATGAGAGGTGATCTCATCGAAATACATCAAGTCTGTGACTGGTTTGACAGGGTAAAAACATACTCCCATTGGCTGGGCAATCCAGAACATGGGGCCACAGTCTCAAAATGAGGGGCCGGCCCTTTAGGACTGACAGGAGGAGAAATTTCGTTGTTCAGAGGGTGGTGAATCTTTAGAATTCTCCACCCCAGAGAGCTGTGGAGGCTCAGTCGTTGAATATATTCAAGACTGAGATCGATAGACATTTGGGCGCTACTCAGGCCATTAAGGGATATGGGGATAGTACGGGAAGGTAGAGTCGAAGTAGAAGATCAGCCATAATCTTATTGGATAGCAGAGCAGGGTCGAGGGGCCGAATGGCCTACTCCTGCTCCTATTTCTTAGGTTCTTCACTTGCATTTATCCAGTACCTTTGAGGTAACAGCAGGACCCGAGGTCACAGGAGTGGTACCAAACAAAAATTTAGCAGGTGGAAGGGTCCCAACTAGAAGGAGGGAACGAGGGAAAAGCAAGTGAATAAAATTCCAGTGTAAAGCCAATAAGGGGAAATGGAAATGTCAAAATCGACCGATTGTAAAAAGAGGAGACACCAATGAAACCACTGCAAATCTGCTTTTTAAGTACAGGTACAGTAGCATAGTGGCTATGCTACTGGGCTAATAACTCAGAGGACTGGACTAATGATCCGGAGACATGAGTTCAAATCCCACCACGACATTAAATTAAATAATTCAGGAACAAAAAGTTAGTCTGTTGGCTTGTTATGAAAACCTATCTGGTTCACTAATAGGCAAAGGAAATGACCCATCCGTACCCAGTCTGGCTTTCAACAGTAGTGAAACTGTCCAGAGGCAAAACTGACCAGTAATGAGACTGTCCAGAGGCGAGACTGACCAATAATGAGACTGTCCAGAGGCGAGACTGACCAGTAATGAGACTGTCCATAGGCGAGACTGACCAGCAGGGAGACTCGTTGTAAAGCTTGCCTGTAGCCACGGACATTAACAAGATGAAAAACCCAGAAATGCTCTTCAGATCCCCGACGGTAAATTCCGACTGGGAGCGGGAGTGGGAGGGAAGTGGAGCGACTGCCGTGTGAAGCGGCCCACTTCTCGACACTATTTCGGAGAATCGCCACTGTGAGGAGGAGCGAGGGGGGAGCGGTGGGGGGGGGGGAATGGATGGCGATCGGAACGCAAATGCCAGAGCTGACCGGTCTTCAACAGCGAGTCACATTTTCATTTCCAAAGTTGTCCAAATTCCACTTGAGATTGGCCAAGCCCAACAGCACAGGCCACAGCGGGCGGAAATTCCTGATGGATGGGACCATCTGAAGGGAGGTTGTGTGAAATTGACTGAAGCCAGTGATCGAGGCCAAATAGCATAGACGTATTTTAGGGCAAGCCAAGCAAACACATGGCGGAGAAAGGAATGGAAGGATATTCTGGTAGGGTGAGATGAAGAGGGAGTGGGAGGAGGCTCGTGTGGAGCGTAAACACCAGCAAAGAGCTGTTTCGATCATTCAAATTCCATGTAATACTCTGTACTTTTAAACAGCTTTATTTAAGCCGCCCTATTGATTGATGTTAAGTAACACTGCGACAGATACTTGGCAAAGAAGGAAGGGTGAAAATTAATTTATTTTCTTTGTACCTTTCATTTTTTTTAGTTGATAGGAGTCAAAGCTCACAGCCAAAGTTGATGAGATGCTCCGTCTGTTTGACATCATAACAACATAATCAATTAGAGCAGAAGGAGTCCATTTGGCCCCTCGAGCCAGCTCCACCATTTAAGATCAAGGCTGATCTTCTACCTTATCTGCACTTGCCCACTGTCAAGAATGAGGCATATTAATTTCATCAGGTGAACATTAATTTTAAACTGTTGCTGGAATGGAGAGATGACTTGTTTAAAGAGATCAGCAGCGGCCGGAAAGAAATTTGCATTGGAAGAGACAGTTGCCGAGGAAAAGACAATGGGAACTGCTCACTGATTCAATTAACAGAGAGTGGTCTGGGCAATGGTGATCCACATCTTGTCGGTGTAAGAGGCAGCGCTACACCACACCCACCCCCCCCCCCCCCTCCACCCCCACTGAGAGCTTTGAAATCCACAAACGCAGGAGTTTGTTAAATAAAATGAGTCACATGACTAACGTGCTGGCCCAAGTCTGGTTTTGAACTGCTCACAGGACAGCTTGGGTCAGACTGCAGATTGCAACTGAGTTTGGAACAAGAGCCCCTCCCCCGACTGGCTCGCTCTCTTTCACTAATTTCCGGATCCACTGAAGTCACTTAAACCTCAAGAGAGAAAAGACTCCGACATCGAAACAGGCTTTAAAGCGTGCACTGGGCCCCAGTGAAACGGCAAGACTTACTGGCTACCAAAGATTCTGCATCGAACTCAACGGACCGTAAATAAAAACCCAGCTATTGCCTCAAACTTTTCCCCTTTATTCTTTCTACTTCTGTCTCTATCTGCGTGTGTGTTTATCGCTTATACATGCTAGCGTGGTTGCGTCGTGTATTTGTAGTTGTTAACCGCATTAGAGTTTAAGGTTAATAAACTCTCCACCTTTCTGGTTTAAATCTAAGAAAACCTGTCTGATTGATTTCTTTGCCTTACAATTGGAAAGCAGTGAACAAGGATTCACTGAGGGGGGAGCTAAAAACATGGTGTTTTTAAGAATTAAACCGTTACGGTTAAACCAGGCAAAGGCTGAGAGGGAACCCCTAGTCTCACCTGGTCATAACACCGCCTTGCCCCCATATTCCTCGATTCCCTTTGTGCCCAAAAATCTATCGCCCTCTGTCTTGCATATACTCAACGAGGTAGGTTTAAAAAAAACTGCTTACCCCCATTTAACTTGCATTTCTATAGCGCCTTTCACAACCTCAGGATGTCCCAAAGCGCTTCACAGCCAATGAAGTACTATTGAAACGTAGTCACGGCTGGGGAGGGGGGAGAAAAACGTGGCAGCTAATTTGCGCACAGCAAGCTCCCACAAACAGCAAAGTGATAATGGCCAGATCCTCTGGTTTTTAGTCATGCTGGTTGAGGGGCAAATATTGGCCCAAGAAAAACTTCCCTGCCCCTCTTCGAAATAGTGGCCACGAGCAGACGAGTTTGGCATTTCATCCAAAAGATGGCACCTCTGACAGTGCGGCACTCCCTCAGTACTGGCACTGGAAGTGTCAGCCTGGATACTGTGGCTCTACTTTCTAGAATGGGGCTCGCACCCACAAACATCTGACTCAGAGGCAACAGTGCAACCCACGGAGCCACCTACGAGGAATGAAAAGATTTATTCATGAATCTGTGAGGCATGAGGGGGAAACTATTTATCATCCAGTTATCAACCAGGTTAGCAAAAGATAATTTTATTTGCCAAGAGCCAACTCACTCCACTGTTCCCAACATGATGTTGCACAAGTTTATTTCGAAACCCTCTCAGGGGATACATGCATTTTTTCCCAATGCCTGTGTCAGGCAAGCCCCCTATAAGCCAAGCCAAGAATAAGGAAAGTTAATTTTGCCACATGAACATTGATTTTAAAGTTCTGACGGTAAAGAAAGAACTTGCTTTAAAAAACAATTGGAGACTTTAGCTGGAGAGAGACATTAGCAGAGCAACAAACAAGTACTTCAAAGGACAAAGGAGCTATTCCCTGCTCCAATTTAATCCACAATGGACTTTTGATTACCAGACGTTGAAGCATTCTAGATTAACTATGAATACACAAACAGACGGGGTCGGGCCAGTTTGGTCACATGACTGACTGACTGATGGAGTCTTTTGAATTTGAGCTTCCAAGGAATTTGAAATCAGAAGGCTGTTTTCTCCTGGACTGAGAACACCTCTCTCCTATCTGCTCTCATCTCACTCTCTCCAGCTTCGGAAACCATTGAAGACATATGAACCCCAAGAGAGAAAAGTCTCCTACTGTGAACAAGGTTTAAGAAGAATACTGGGTCCCAATGAAAAGTAAGAGCTGTCTACAATCAAGGACTATACGGCGAGCTGGAAACACAGAAGCAGTAACAAGAAACCCCCTTTAGAGACCGCCTCAAAGCTCTCCATTTCATTTTTCTTCTGTTCTTTTCTGTCCCTATTTGCATGTATTGCATGTGCATTCTAGCGTGGGCATGTCATATATCCATAGGTGTTAACCGTATTAGAGTTTAAGTTTAAGGTTTAATAAATTTCACTTTTCTTCTTTAAATCTAAAGAAAACCTGGTGCGCTCATTTCTTTGCCTTATAATTGGAAAGCTGTGAACAAGGATTCACAAAGGGGTCGCTCAAAACACAGTGTGTTTAAAATTAAACCCGGTTACAATAAGTCCAGGTGAAGACAGTAAAAGACCCCTAGACACTTTTCTCACCTGGTCGTAACAACCCTCATCTCAGTCCGCACCATCCTCATAACAACATAAACTCTGGCATACAAACAGTCGTTTGGTAGTACAGAAGACGGTAGTACAGAGACATGGCTGCAGGGTGACCAAGGATGGGAACTGAACATCCAAGGCTATTCAATATTTAGGCTATTCAAACCAAATTAGTAATAATACTGTAGAGGAGGAATTCCTGGAGTGTGTACGTGATGGTTTTTTTGGACCAATACGTTGAGGGACCAACTAGAGAACAGGCCATCCTAGGCTGGGTATTGTGTAATGAGAAAGGATTAGTTAACAATCTTGTTGTGTGGGACCCCTTGGGGAAGAGCGACCATAACATAATAGAATTCTTCATTAAGATGGAGAGTGAGAGTGTTGATTCCGAGACTAGGGTCCTGAATCTAAATAAAGGAAACTATGAAGGTATGAGGCGCGAGTTGGCTATGATAGATTGGGGAACGTTACTTAAAGGGTTGACAGTGGATAGGCAATGGCTAGCATTTAAAGAGCGCATGGATGAATTACAACAATTGTTCATTCCTGTCTGGCGCAAAAATAAAACAGGAAGGGTGGCTCAACCGTGGCTTACAAAAGAAATTAGGGATAGTATTAGATCCAAGAGGGAGAAATATAAAATGGCCAGAACAAGCAGCAAACCTGAGGATTGGGAGCAGTTTAGAATTCAGCAAAGAAGGATAAAGGGATTGATTAAGAAGGGGAAAATAGAGTATGAGAGTAAGTTTTCAGAGAACATAAAAACTGACTGTAAAAGCTTCTATAGATATGTGAAGAGAAAAAGATTAGTGAAGGCAAATGTAGGTCCCTTACAGTCAGAAACGAGGGAGTTTATAATGGGGAACAAAGAAACGGCAGAACAATTAAATACATACTTTGGTTCTGTCTTCACAAAGGAGGACACAAATTACCTCCCAGAAATGTTGGGGAACATAGGGTCTAGTGAGAAGGAGGAACTGTATGAAATCAGTATTATTAGGGAAATGGTGTGGGGGAAATTGATGGGATTGAAGGCCGATAAATCCCCCGGGCCTGATAATCTACATCCCAGAGTACTTAAGGAAGTGGCCCTAGAAATAGTAGATGCATTGCTGGTCATTTTTTCAAAATTCTATAGACTCTGGAACAGTTCCAACGGATTGGAGGGTAGCTAATGTAACCCCACTATTTAAAAAAGGAGGTAGAGAGAAAACAGGGAATTATAGACTGGTTAGCCTGACATCAGTAGTGGGGGAAATGCTAGAGTCCATTATCAAAGATGTAATAGCAGAGCACTTGGAAAACAACGACAAGATGGGACAAAGTCAACATGGATTTACGAAAGGGAAATCATGCTCAACAAATCTACTGGAATTTTTTGAGGATGTAACTAGTAGTATAGGTAAGGGAGAACCAGTGGATGTGGTGTATTTGGACTTTCAGAAGGCTTTCGATAAGGTCCCACATAAGAGATTAGCGTGCAAAATTAAAGCACATGGCTTTGGGGGTAAGGTACTGACATGGATAGAGAACTGGTTGGCAGACAGGAAACGAAGAGTAGGAAGAAACGGGTCTATTTCCAAATGGCAGGCAGTGATTAGTGGGGTACCACAGGGACCCCAGCTATTCACAATATATATTAATGATATAGATGAGGGAATTAAATGTAATATATCCAAGTTTGCAGATGACACAAAGCTGGGTGGGAGTGTGAGCTGTGAGGAGGATGCAGAGAAGCTCCAGTGTGATTTGGACAGGTTGAGTGAGTGGGCAAATACATGGCAGATGCAGTATAATCTGGATAAGTGTGAGGTTATCCACTTTGGTGGCAAAAACAGAAAGGCAGATTATTATCTGAACGGCGATAGATTGGGAAAGGGGGAGGTGCAGTGAGACCTGGGTGTCCTTGTGCACCAGTCGCTGAAAGTAAGCATGCAGGTGCAGCAGGCAGTTAAGAAGGCAAATGGTATGTTGGCCTTCATAGTGAGAGGATTCACGTACAGGAGCAAGGATGTCTTGCTGCAATTATACAAGGCCTTGGTGAGACCACATCTGGAGTATTGTGTGCAGTTTTGGTATCCTTATCTGAGGAAGGATGTTCTTGCTATGGAGGGAGTGCAGTGAAGGTTCACCAGACTGATTCCTGGGATGGCAGGACTGACATACGAAGAGCGATTGGGTCGATTAGGCTTGTATCCGTTAGAGTTTAGATGAATGAGAGGGGAGCTCATAGAAAGCTACAAAATTCTAACAGGACTGGACAGACTAGATGCAGGAAGGATGTTCCCAATGGCGGGGGAGTTCAGGACCAGGGGTCACAGTCTAAGGATAAGGGGTAAGCCATTTAGGACTGAGATGAGGAGAGATTTCTTCACCCAGAGAGGGGTGAACCTGTGGAATTCTCTACCACATAAAGCAGTCGAGGCCAGATCATTAAATATATTCAAGAAAGAGTTAGATATAGTGCTTAGGGCTAAAGGAATCGAGGGATACGGGGAGAAAGCGGGAACAGGGTACTGAGTTTGCATGATCAGCCATGATCGTATTGAATGGTGGTGCAGGCTCGAAGGGCCGAATGGCCTACTCCTGCTCCTATTTTTCTATGTTTCTATGTTTCTAACTTGAGTATTGCTGAAAACAGAGACATTTTGTCGAAGCTTTTCGTCTTGCACTCATCAGGACAATGCGCAAGAATACCAAGGTAAGGGAAAGTAACAAATTTACATTGTATGGGAAGAGAGTGCTGATTGGTCGGCAAGTGGACTCTGAGAATGCGCCAGTTTATGGTGACTGACAGTTAACTACTAAGCTTTGTTTGAAATTTTAAATTAACCTCAAGACAGAGGTTGCCCTGAAGGGCTTTCGAAAATGTTTAGCCACACCCGCCGTCATCCCTCCACTGGTTGGCCAGCGGTCACAACTGTGGCCCAACAAAAATGGCAGCTGAGAGGGACTCCCGAGCTGGATAGGGTGCTGCCCTCGCCCCCAAGTCTGCCGCCGGGAGACCGCATTCATCCCTCGACTGTGTTTCGGCCTCAGTGGTGAGGGGGAGGGGTGGTGGGGGGGGGGGTGCCGCACGCCAACTGCCGTCTGCAGAGTGGACTTTAATAGGCCTTTTAATCAGGCTAATAGGCTTACCCGCCCATCACCCACAAACCCTGCCAACCCTCCCTTCATGAAAATGGCCTGGAGGCGGGACCGTGGCAGGGGGAGGGGGGGTGGGGGAGGGTCTTGGGGCACATCAGTCAGTGCCAGGAAATTGCGGGCCAGTCTGCCTTCACGGCTGTTTGAAAATTCAGCCCCAGACGTTGCCCTAAAAAAATGTCACACACCAGGTGCCATGCTTCGGATGCCAGACACCAGGCTCCAGACAGCATCCAAGCACCAAATGATCGGAGGCTCAGTTTCCTTAACTGGAGTCAGATTTTGTGGTCTTAAGGGGGCCCAGGGACACTGATGCAGCTCAAGAGCGGGATAATCTAGTCTACATTGCATGATATTATCTGTCCTTACCAGTCAGTGGCACCCATGGGGACGCACACATGCTTCCAGATATAAACCATGCAATCAAGTACGCATCTGGCACAATTCACACTTAAAGAGAGAATTTGCATTTACGTAGCGCCTTTCACCTCAGCACATCCCTCAGGGCACCGCCAATTAAGTACTTTTGACGTGTAGTCACTGTTGTAAGGTAGCAAACGTGGCAGCCAATTTGCGCACAGCAAGATCCCACAAGCAGCAATGTGATAACGACCAGATAATCCGCTTTTTTTTTTTAAGTGATGTTAATTGCGGGATAAACATCGGCCCCAAGACCCCGGGGGGGGGGGGTTGGGGCAACCCCTTGCTCTTCTTCCAATAATGGCCGTGGGATCTTTAACTTCCACCTGAGAGGGCAGACGGGGGGGGGGTGCGGGGGAGTGCTTAGTTCAACATCTCGCCCGAAAGCCAGAGTCTTGCTTGTTTGCAAACGGTTCTCTTTACAATTGCTGGACTGCTCGAGGGCATTCAAAACCAACCAAGTGGTGTGGGACGGGAGTCACCTGCAGTCTAGACCTGGGTAGGGGTGGCAGATTCCATCCCCAGGGGGCATCAGGCGTCAATCAGGTGGCTATTTTGGGAACAGTTTCACGGTCATTTAACCTCATGACGTGTGGCACTGGAGGGGGGCGAGGGGGGTGCGGTTTCGAACTCACGCCCTTTCGGGGCACCTGGCTCAGTCCCAAACCCATCGCACTGAGTGTCCCGGCACCCCCCGCAGCCCAGTACCAAGGCATTCCATTGAGTCCGCAGCAAAGAAACAGGCCACTCGGCCCATCTGCTCCGTGCTGGTGTTTCCGCTCCACACGAGCCTCCTCCCACCCCCTACTTCATCTCACCCTATCACCATATCCTTCTATTCCTTTCTCCCTCATGTGTTTATCCAGCTTCCCCTTAAATGTATCGACACGATTCACCTCAACCACTCCCTGTGGGAGCGAGTCCCACATTCTCACCACACTCCGGGGAAAGAGGTTTCTCCTGAATTCCCCATTGGATTTATTAGTGACTGTCTTATATTGATGACCCCCTAGTTCTGGTCTCCCCCCCCCCCCACAAGTGGAAACATCTCTACATCTACTCAAAGATTATCTTAAAGACCTCAATCAGGTCACCCTTCTCTTTGCGAGAGCAAAGAGCCTCAGCCAGTTCAGCCTTTCCTCACAACTCAAGCCTCTCAGTGCCAGAGGGCACTTGCAACACCACCACAGTAGGGTGAGGCGGGTGGGTTGCTCAACCCTCCAGGATTGACCTGGTGTCTCCCGGAATCTCAGATTCATCTCCAGGACACTGCAGCGAGCGAGCCCTCGGGAAAAAAGTCACACAAGAGGCGTCAAAAAAAAAAAACTTTCGTTTTCATTACCTGCGGACACTTTTTTTTTTTGGTTCGTCGGTTCCACAACACGTCAGGGACGGGAAGAGAAGACTGTCTGACGGGAGAGTCAAGGGTCCTCTAATTGTGCGACCAAGGGTATTGCTCGCTTTCCAACGCTGTGAGGGGCGTGTCAGGTGACCAGTGGTGGAAGCACGTCAGGAGTTGGAAGGATTGGGTCATGTGATGAAGCCTCCTGGGATAAGTTGCAGGCAGTACATGTCGTGGTCAGTTCGGGGTTGAGCCCCACCCCTGCTGTGACAGTGAATTATGAACCCTGGGGGAATCAATCCCCCCACCAAGGACGGTAGCACAGCACAGGCGATAGTGCATCAGCGATCCACCGCACTCAACAGAGCTCATTCCCTATTTACCGTTTTGCATTACCGGGCCAGACTTATAACCTTCACCCACGCTTTTGATCAGGTCTTTCTCCTATCCAACTTGAAGTTAAACTGATCCAGCGAGGGTCACTATTCCACCCCTTCACTACTCCATGTGCAGCATAATCGCGAGACACTCAAGGCTGATCTGTACCTGTGTCGGCTGGATCTGTCCTTGAGTATATTCAAAAGTGAGTTTTGGACACTAAGGGATGTGGGGAAGTGCAGATAGGTGGAGCTGAGCTGGAACAGGGGCGGCACAGTGGCGCAGGGGTTAGCACCGCAGCCTCACAGCTCCAAGGACCCCGGTTCGATTCTGGGTATCTGCCTGTGCGGAGTTTGCAAGTTCTCCCTGTGACCGCGTGGGTTTTCCGCCGGCTGCTCCGGTTTGCTCCCACCGCCAAAGACTTGCAGGTGATCGGTAAATTGGCCGTTGTAAATTGCCCCGAGTGTAGGTAGGTGGTAGGGAATATGGGATTACTGTAGGGTTAGTATAAATGGGTGGTTGTTGGTTAGCACAGACTCGGTGGGCCGAAGGGCCTGTTTCAGTGCTGTATCAATAAATAAAAAATAAATAAAAACATTAGTCGTGATCTTACAGAATGCCGGAGCAGGATTGGAGGGCCAAGTGGCTTACTCCTGCTCCTATTTCTTACAGGAGGTGGGGGCTGTCGGGATAGAAAACTAGGATTCAGGAAAACAAAGAATGGCATCAGTGCAGATATGGGGAGGCTAAAACACCAAGAATGGACTGGGAGAGAGCATCGAAAGTAATGGAAAAGCTGGGAATGGGAAATGGAACAAGGGGGAAGCGAAAATTGAAGGTACAAAGCAGTGAAGCAAATCAATTTCAATGAAACCACAGCAGATAAGCTCTACGAGATTTTATTTTATCTGCAAAAGAAGATTTGAAGTGAAATTTTTCAAATAAATGAATTATGGAAGAGCCTTACTGAGCTGCAGTATAACAATGTGCTCAGAGTCAGTGAGGATTCAGCTTGTTCATTATTGATCAGTGTTTCTCTGTGATACATCGCCCCTCGCTCTCCCTTCCCACCCACACTCCCTTCCCCCATCCTTCGCATCTGGCTGATTCATCATTCTGCTTTCCAGTTCCTGTACGTGGACAGGACACAGCGGGTAACAGGGAATGATTCACTCCCCTTCCCTGTCAGCATTCCGAAGGGATCGTTCCCTCCACGACACCCTGGTCCACTCCTGCATCATCCCCGACAGCTTGTCCCCTTCCCATGCAATTGCAGGTGGTGTAATACCTGCCCATTTACCTCCTCTCTCCTTACCATCCAAGACCCCAAACACTCCTTCCAGGTGAAGCAGTGATTTACTTGTACTTCTTTAGTATACTGTATTCGCTGCTCACAAAGCGGTCTCCTCTACACTGGGGAGACCGACGCTTTGTGGAACACCTCCGCTCAGTCCGAGAATCTGACCCCTAGCTTCCGGTTGCTTGCCATTTCAACACTCCCCCCTGCTCTCATGCTTGCATCTCTGTCCTGGGATTGCTGCAGTGTTCCAGTGAACATCAACGCAAGCTCGAGGAACAGCATCTCATTTTCCAATTAGGCACTCTACAACCTTGCGGACTCAACATTGAGTTCAATAATTTCAGAGCATGACGGGCCCTTTTTTTTAATTTTTAATTTATTTTGTTTCATCTTTTTTTCACCATGTGCCTGCCTACATGTTTGTAATTTTTGGCTAGGGCTATTCATTATTCTGTCATTAACACTCTATCTGCTCTCATGCTTTGTCTTTCACCACACCATTAGTACACTCTCTTTGCCTTTGCCCCATGACCTCCTTGTCAGTTAATCTCTCCAGCCCTCTGTCCGATCAAACACCTTCCCTTCTGTTCTCTTTCCCCACGCTCCCCCCCCTTTACTTGCTTAAAACCTATTACATTTCGAACCTTTGCCAGTTCTGATGAAAGGTCACAGACCTGAAACGTTAACTCTGCTTCTCTCTCCACAGATGCTGCCTGAACTGCTGAGTATTTCCAGCACTTTCTGTTTTTAAATTCAGACTTCCAGCATCCGCAATATTTTGCTTTTATTTCAATGATTCACTCCTGTCTGGTACTGTCCATCCTGTGTGTGTGTGTGTCGCAGTGTCAGCTCCTGTACATGTACAATACACAGCGGGTAAAAGGGAACAATTAACCCCTTAGTGGACATCGGGCAGCTAACATCAGCATAAGGTCCTTACAGATACAAATTAAGGTCCTTACAGATACATCAGCAATAAAGAATGCTATCCTTTATTACAAGAGGAACTGAAAATAAAAGTAAGGATGTTATGCTTCAGTTATACAGGGCATTGATGAGACCACATCTCCAATACTGTGTGCAGTTTTGGTCTCCTTATTTAAGAAAGGATCTAAATGCATTGCAGGGGGTTCAGAGGAGGTTTACTAGATTGATACCTGGAATGAGCGGGTTGTCTGAGGAAAGTTTGGACAGACTGGGCTTGTTTTCACTGGAGTTTAGAAGAGTGAGGGGAAACTCGATTGAAGTTTATAAGATCCTGAACGGTCTTGACAAGGTGGATGTGGAAAGGATGTTTCCTCTTGTGTGTGAGTCCAGAACTAGGGGGTACAGTTTAAAAATAAGGGGTCGCCCACTTAGGACAGAGACGAAGAGAATTTTCTTCTCTCAGAGGATTGTGCTGCTCAGAGAATTCTCTGCCTCAGAAGGTGGAGGAGGCAGGATCATTGAATAGTTTTAAGGTGGAGGTAGATAGGTTCTTATTAGGTAAGGAAATCAAAGGTCATCGGGGGGGGGGGGTGTGGGGAGATGGGAGTGCGGAATTCGAGACAGAAAGAGATCAGCCATTAATTTATTGAATGGCGGAGGAGGCTCGACGGGCCGAATGGCCTACTCCTAATTCGTATGGTCGTATGATAAAGTCTTTCCACAAAAGGTGCTTATAAATATTATCAGTCTAAGTTCTTGACAGACTGTTAGGACCAGGTGCGAAAGGTGTCTAGGGGTCTCTTACTGTCTTCACCTGGTCTTATTGTAACAAGGTTTAAATTTTAGCGCACTGTGTTTTGAGCTCCCCCTTTGTGAATCCCTTCCCCTCCCTCCCAGAACCGTGACTGGGTTCCCCTTGTCCTCACTTTCCACCCCATCAGCCCCCACATCCAAAGGATCATCCTCCGTCATTTCCGCCACCTCCAGCGTGATGCCACTACCAGTCGCATCTTCCCCTCCCCTCCCCTGTCAGCATTCCGATGGGATCGTTCCCTCCTCGACACCCTGGGTCCACTCCTCCATTACCCCCAACACCTTGTCCCCTTCCCACGGCACCTTCCCCTGAAATCGCAGGAGGTGTAATACCTGCCCATTTACCTCCTCTCTCCTCACTCACCAAGGCCCCAAACACTCCTTTCAGGTGAAGCAGCGATTTACTTGTACGTCTTTCAATTTAGTATACTGTATTCGCTGCTCACAATGTGGTCTCCTCTACATTGGGGAGACTAAACGCAGACTGGGTGACCGCTTTGCAGAACACCTCCACTCAGTCCGCAAGCATGGCCCCGAGCTTCCGGCTGCTGGCCATTTCAACACACCCCCCCCTGCTCTCATGCCCACATCTCTGTCCTGGGATTGCTGCAGTGTTCCAGTGAACATCAACACAAGCTCGAGGAACAGCATCTCATTTACTGATTAGGCACACTACAGCCTGCCGGACTGAACATTAAGTTCAGTCATTTCAGAGCATGATGGGGCCCCCATTTTTATTTTTAGTTTTGTTTTCTTTTTTATTATTTATTATCTTCTATTTGTTTATTTTATTTTAGTTAAAAAAAAAGAATGATGAAACAAACTATGTGCCTACCCACTGTTTTTTTTTCCATGTTTGTGCTTTGGGCCGGGGCTGTTCATTATTCCGTCATTTAACACCCTCTCTGCACTAATGCTTTGCCTTTCAGCACACCATTAACATACCCTTTGCCTTTGCTCTTTGACCTTCTGGTCAGTTATTCTCTGTGACCCTGTCTTACCAATGCCTTGTGTTATCTCTTTCCCCACCCTCGCTTTATTTGCTTAAAACTTATTACATTTCTAACCTTTGCCAGTTCTGATGAAAGGTCACTGACCTGAAACGTTAACTCTGCTTCTCTCTCCACAGATGCTGCCAGACCTGTTGAGTATTTCCAGCACTTTCTTGTTTTTATTTCAGATTTCCAGCATCTGCAGTACTCTGCTTTTATGATATAAATGTAGATCTTTTTTTGTCTTTATATGTCCAATATCGCTAAGCAATCTGGTTCTCAGCCTTTCCAATATTTCAAGCCTCTCGTTCTCTGAGACTCTCCCGTTGTTGTTAGCTAGGACTGTATGAGGGCGGCAGGACATCTCTCATTCCTGCAATTCGAGGCAGGGCTTTAGACAGCTGTAGCATTTGCCCCAGGCTGGTTTACCAGGGGGCAGGCTGTAATATAAACCCAACCCTCCCTCCCTAGCCCCCGCCCTGGCTTTATTAAATGCTGGTTCTGAGAGGATAGTTTGTCACCGGCTGCTTCAGCCAGTCTCCTCGCTAGTAGCTGTCCTCCTCCCTCAATCAGCTCTCCCTCCAAAACCTCCCACACCCACCCTGGCCCTCACAAACCCCAACCCTGCCACACTACCCCACCTCCTAAACCCCTCCACAACCCCCACAGTTCCCCAAATCACTCTCACCCCCACCCCCACCCCACACACACTCCCCCAAACCTCATTACACTCCCCGACACATGCACAACCTGTCCCCACATCATCAATAGACCCACACTGACTGCATGAACACGTCATTTGGGTCCTTGCAGATACACAGAGCACAGCGCTGATAATTATATCAATACTAGGTCCTGACAGATACATCAATACCAGGTCCTTACAGATACACAGAGCACAGCGCTGATAACTATATCAATGCTAGGTCCTTACAGATACATAGAGCACAGCGCTGATAATTATATCAATACTAGGTCCTTACAGATACACAAAGCACAGCGCTGATAATTATATCAATACCAGGTCCTTACAGATACAAAGAGCACAGCGCTGATAATTATATCAATACTAGGTCCAAACAGATACATCAATACCAGGTCCTTACAGATACACAGAGCACAGCGCTGATAATTATATCAATACCAGGTCCTTACAGGTACAAAGAGCACAGCGCTGATAATTATATCAATACTAGGTCCTTACAGATACATAGAGCACAGCGCTGATAATTATATCAATACTAGGTCCTTACAGATACATAGAGCACAGCGCTGATAACAATATCAATGCTAGGTCCTTACAGATACATAGAGCACAGCGCTGATAATTATATCAATACTAGGTCCTTACAGATACACAGAGCACAGCGCTGATAATTATATCAATACTAGGTCCTGACAGATACATCAATACCAGGTCCTTACAGATACACAGAGCACAGCGCTGATTATTATATCAATACTAGGTCCTGACAGATACATCAATACTAGGTCCTTACAGATACAGCAATACCAGGTCCTTACAGATACACAGAGCACAGCGCTGATAGATACATCAATAACAGGTCCTTACAGATACACAGAGCACAGCACTGTTAGACACATCAATAACAGGTCCTTACAGATACACAGAGCACAGCGCTGATTATTATATCAATACTAGGTCCTGACAGATACATCAATACCAGGTCCTTACAGATACACAGAGCAGAGCGCTGATAGACACATCCATAACAGGTCCTTACAGATACACAGAGCACAGCACTGATAATTACATCAATACCAGGTCCTTACAGATACACAGAGCACAGCGCTGACAGACACATCAATACCAGGTCCATACAGATACATAGAACACAACGCTGATAGACACATCAATGCAAGGTCCTTACAGATACATAGAGCACAGCTCTAATTCTTGGAAAATTATTGACTAAATAGGGCAGAGGAACAGAGAGATCTGGGGGTACAGTTTCACGAATCAATATAAGCAGCGACACATGATAGTAAAGTCTTTGGGGGAAGCAACCTAAACACTGGGGTTCTTTGTTAAAGGGACAGAATTACATAACTGAGAAGTTATGTTAAACCTGTATTGAACCTTGGTTAGAGTACACTCGGAGCACTGTGAACAGTTCTGCTCTTCATGTTACAAAAAGGATTACAGAGGGACTGGAGAAGAAGCAAAACTGATTTATAAGGGTCTTACCAGAGGTTAGAGGTTATACCTTTCATGGAAGATTCAACAGGCTGTGCTCAGCGGTGAGGTAGGACCCGATCAGGGTCTTCAAGATTATGAAGGGGTTTCGATCGGGTAGACGTAGAGAAGATGTTTCCACTTGTGGGGGGAGACCAGAACTAGGGGGTCATCAATATAAGACAGTCACTAATAAATCCAATGGGGAATTCAGGAGAAACTTCTTTCCCCAGAGAGTGGTGAGAATTAGATTAGATTAGAGATACAGCACTGAAACAGGCCCTTCGGCCCACCGAGTCTGTGCCGACCATCAACCACCCATTTATACTAATCCTACACTAATCCCATATTCCTACCAAACATCCCCACCTGTCCCTATATTTCTCTACCACCTACCTATACTAGTGACAATTTATAATGGCCAATTTACCTATCAACCTGCAAGTCTTTTGGCTTGTGGGAGGAAACCGGAGCACCCGGAGAAAACCCACGCAGACACAGGGAGAACTTGCAAACTCCACACAGGCAGTACCCGGAACTGTGATGTGGTTGAGTTGAATAGTGTCGATACGTTTAAGAGGAAGCTGGATAAACACATGAGGGAGAAAGGAATAGAAGGATATGGTGATAGGGTGAGAGGAAGTAGAGCGGTGGAAGGAGGCTCGTGTGGAGCAGAAACACCAGCACGGAGCAGATGGGCCGAATGGCCTGTTTCTGTGCTGTAAATATTGTGTTAATACTTGGATAAGAGCAAGGTGTTGTTAGGAACAACAGCACAAGCTCCTTGCAGCTGCATCAACATCTGATCTCATTAATACATTATTCTACGGTTTCGAACAGATTAAAAACGCAAGATCGTATCAGTCAGGCCTCCCAGTGTCCCTGTTGATAACTTGTAATATGCATCTTACTCAGAAAACAATGACGATCATTACGGATTTATTGACACAAAGCAAGATCCTCGAAAATATATCAAGCTACAGTCCATACTAATAAATCAAGACACAGTCACTGCAGAACAATACAGAGTAAATCTCCCTCGACACTGCCCCCATCAAATACCCCTAGGGCAGATACAGCACGGGGTTAGATACAGAGTAAAGCTCCCTCCACACCGTCCCCATCAAACACTCCCAGGACAGGTACAGCACGGGGTTAGATACAGAGTAAAGCTCCCTCTACACTGTCCCCATCAAACACTCCCAGGACAGGTACAGCACGGGGTTAGATACAGAGTAAAGCTCCCTCTACACTGTCCCCATCAAACACTCCCAGGACAGGTACAGCACGGGGTTAGATACAGAGT
The DNA here is from genome assembly GCF_036365525.1 of Heterodontus francisci. Taxonomy (NCBI): domain Eukaryota; kingdom Metazoa; phylum Chordata; class Chondrichthyes; order Heterodontiformes; family Heterodontidae; genus Heterodontus; species Heterodontus francisci. Next base: position 12,573,334 of record NC_090418.1, on the reverse strand, counting down.
AAAGCTCCCTCTACACTATCCCCAAACACTCCTAGGACAAGTATAGCGAAGAAAGAAAAAAAATCTGGGTTAGATACAGAGTAAAGCTCCCTCTGCACCGTCCCCATCAAACACTCCCAGGACAGGTACAGCACGGGGTTAGATACAGAGTAAAGCTCCCTCTGCACTGTCACCCATCAAAAAAAAACGGGGTCAGATACGGAGTAAAGCTCCCTCTACACTGTCCCCATCAAACACTCCCAGGACAGGTATAGCATTGGGGTTGGCTGCTGGCTAATTGGAGTGTTGACTGCTGATTGCAGCAACGAGTCTCAGCTGAGAGTGCTGGTGGCAGTTGGAGGTTGCAGAGGCGGAGAGAGGAGCTACACTGAGCAAGGGAGAGCCGTTCCAACCAAGCGGGAGGAAAGCTTCAACAACAATCGCCATTAAAGAGAAGAGACATTTTTTGTTGGAAACAAGGCTTTGTCTGGAGGTGGGTGCTGAACACCAGTAATTTGCTTTGCTTTGGACTGTTGGGGGAGGAACAAGTGGCTGGAACAACAAGGGGTGGGGCTGCCAATTCAGCAGGAACCTGTGCTGCTGCAAAAGCACACAGGAAAGCTCCCTCCCCACCCCAATTGCCAAGCCTGGGTCAGCTGAAGCTGCCCAGCTAAACAGATGGAAGGGGATAGATAGTGCCTGGGCAGCTTCAGCTGACCCAGGTGAAGACGACTCCCCCAACCAGAAGACCGGAAGACCAACTTCAAAGACTGTTTTAAGTGTACTGTGAGCACCACCTCCAGAAAGCAAGTCATCCCTTACAGCCTGTCTTTACCTCTCCTCTCTTACCTCAGCCTCTCCACTAACCTGTTGTTTGTTTGTTTGTTTTTTTTTTTAATACATATTCAATATTTTCAGTGAATCGCTGATATTTGGTGTACAAGCCCACAATTTGGGGTGGGTTTAGCTCTTAGACCCATGGCAAGCCCATCATCACCGGTGGCGGGGCCCTCTACTACCTACGCAGCTGCAGCTTCTGTGGTTGCCCACGTGGCCCCGTCACCCTTTAAATTGATAACATCCAGCCATGGGGTGAAGAGCTATCCCCACCCCAACATGTCTATTGAGGCCTGCGTCAAGGCAATGGCCGAGGTTGTCGGCCCCTCGGCCATTGTTGCGGCCTCAAAGATGTATGAGAAGGCTGTGTTCTTTTTGAAGACCGAGTGGGCGGTGTCCCTGGCCCTGAGTAAAGGGCTCACTGTGGAGGGGTCCTTCCTGCCAGTGGACCCTCTGGGGGCCACTGCGCAGCGGATAATGTTATCCAACGTCCCGCCCTTCATTCCCAGTGAGCTCCTCCTCCCCCACCTGCACCATCTGGGGGAGGTGAGGTCAGGGATCACCCCAGTCCGGCTTGGTCTTCGGGAACACAGCCTCCAACATGTCTACTCCTTCCGCCGCCATGCAGCTGGTGCAGGAGGAGGTCTCGGAGGGCCAACTTAATGTGGAGTTCCAGGGGACGGCCTATCGCGTCTTCTGGTCCTCGGACGGGGCGCGGTGCCACGTCTGCAAGGGGGTGGGGCACGTTCGCAAGAACTGCCCCAACCTCCCGGCCACCAACTCCGCCTCGGCGGCCCAGGGTGAGGCTACTGCACCTCCTCCCACTCCCCCCACACATCGAACAGACACCGCTCAGTCGGTTCCGGAGGCTGTGGTTTTCACAGCCTCTGGCGGGGAGGGGAGCGTCCGTCCAGGTGGTTGGAAGGCGTGGAGCAAAAATAAACAGCGAGAGGCGCGTCCCCTGGACACCGTGACACAACCCGAGCCTGAGCTCAGCCCAATGTCCGTTCCCACGGAATCCACCTGTACCAAGGCTGGGCTCAGGCCCAGGGTAGCTAAAAAAAAGAAGGGTGTGGAGGCGGAGGCCTCTGATGACATGGAGGTCTCTGAGCCTCTGCGCCCTAGTGGGAAAAAGAGGAGAAGGCACCCCTCCACAGAGGTAACAAGGGGCCCTGAGGCGCAGGGCCCATCTGTTGGAGGGGAGCTGTCTCCTGTTTCGGGTCCCCAGGTTCCCCATACCACCACCATCAAGGCTGCAAAGCCTGAGCAGGAGCTACCTACCCCTGAGGATGGAGGGGAGGGGGAGACACCTGTACATGTGGCCCCTCCGGGGGAACCCAGTGGAGCCCTGCTTGTGGTGGGGGAGCCTAGGGACGCCTCCCATTCTGCCACTGGGTCGGGCGCTCTGAGTGGAGAGGAGGGAGAGTCCCCAAAGGGTCGGCCCTCCCAGCCAGAATCCACTCACAACCAGGAGACATCCGACCCAGTTACAACCGAAAATACTGCCCCATCCGCTGGGTCTGTGGGTGCTGGCGGAGCGGGAGATGGCCTCCTCTCTCTGCCTCCGGTCTCGGCTCTGACTAGATTTCCGGAGTCAGGAACTTCCGTCTCCCCTGGACTGCTCATTGGCCTGGGGACGGAGGTGGAGGGGGGTCCTGAACTGCTGGCGCCCACAGGCTCCAGTTTCACAGTAGAACCCAGAGAGGACTCCTCCGCCATCGATCGTGACGGAGGCAGGACAAGCTGGTGCGGCCGGGACGTCCGCCCCACCGTGTGTGGTGGGCGTGTCAGCCGCTGGCGGCGACAACCCGGAGGAGGACGGGGATTTGGTGTGGGGCACGGAGGATGACCTTGATTCCATCGCCAGTGAGGTGGTGGAGTCCCTCGTGCCTCCCACTGATTCTCCTTTCATCCCCACAGCGGAACTCCGGGATTTCCTCGCGGCTTTCTGGGGTTGCCGCGATAAAGTTCAGCTGGCCCTCGGCCATTGGTCGAGTCTGGCGCTGATCATCCAGTCCGTCCATGCCGCCCTGAAGATAACGGGCAAGCGCGCGGACGTGAAACTGGTTGAGAGGCGCCGATTTAATGCGTTCCTCAATGGGTTGCTGGTGGAGTGGAGGGCCAGGTGCACTTCCACTCCCTCCTCACAGTGAGGTGTTGGTGATGGGTTTTAAGTACCTTTGACATGAAGATAACCATAGCCAGCCTCAACATCAACGGCAGCAGGGGGTCTCACCACAGATTTTACAATCTCTCAGTCCTCAGGGAAGGGAGATATGCGGTGAGCTTTCTGCAGGAAACCAACACCATTCCGGGAGACGAAGCCACCTGGCTCCTTGAGTGGCAGGGTGGGGTCTACATGAGTCACCTCACCCCTATTTCTAGTGGGGTGGCTATCTTGTTGGCCCCGACTTTTCAGCCAGAGATCTTGGGGGTCAAGGAGCTAGTGCCGGGCCGCTTGCTCCACCTCGCCGTTCGCCTGGGTAGCGTGCCGCTCCACTTTGTGAACGTGTACGCACCCAGGCCTGACGCGTTGCAAGCGCGCTTCTTTGAAGAAGTGTCCACTCTCTTGAGCTCCATCGATAGCGGCGAGTACATCATCTTCTGGGGGGGAATTTAACTGTACCCTCGAGGTGGAGGATCGCTCTGGTCCCCAGCGAGGCCAAGCGTCGGTGGAGAGGTTGAGGGAACTGATTAGCTCCGTCAACTTGGTGGACGTCTGGCGGAATCTCCATCCCGACTCCAGCGCCTTCACGTGGAGGTCTGGAGGAGGGTCGCGAATCGACCGCCTCTTCTTTTCGCAGGCGTACGTCTCCCGCGTCTCGGCGGCCGCCATGCGGCTGGTGCCGTGCTCCGACCACCACCTGGTGTGGGATGGGGGGGGGGCGAGTGACCAGAATTGGAGGAGTGCAGAGATCTCGGAGGGTTGTGGGGCTGGAGGAGGGTTACAGAGGTAGGGAAGGGGGGCGGTGAGGCCTTGGAGGGGATTGGAAAACAAGGATGAGAATTTTTAAATCGAGGTACTCTTGAAAGTGGAGCCAGTAGCGAGCACAGAGGTTGTTGGGGTGGGGGAACTGAAATTAGTCCGCGAATATTGCATTATGTGCCTCAGTGTCAGATTTTCTTTGCTAACGCATCTGTAAAGCAACTTGGGATAAATTACTCAGTTAAAGGTGCCATATAAATGCAAGTTGCTCTCGTTGCTGAGCGTTTCCTAAGACTTTGGTCACCTCTCCCCACATGTCCTGTTCATTGTCCCCAGGAGCAGTTCATCTTACACCCTCCCGAATGTGCCCTGGAGCTACGTATAATTACGATAATGAGATAGAAAACTGGAGGTAATTAGCCATTCATGTCTTTTTGGAAAACCTCAGCTTGGCTTTCCAAAGTTGGACAGGCCATTATTACAATCAAAACCCAGTGCCAATAGAGTACGAACCAGCTGTCACCAAGTTACTAGGTGTTATATCCAGACCATGTACAATGAAGCCTCCAGGAATACAGAGTCACCTCATAAACATCCTGGACCCCTTCCATTCCACGGGTGCCACACTTTAAAAAAAAAAAATCGGACAGTTTCTGTGTTTCAGAACTGCGGGGAATATGTTAGCAACAATGTGCTTCTATAAAACATCCCAAAGCACTTCACCAGAACATTATCAAACCAAATTTGACCCCCAAGCCACAGAAAGGAGATATTAGGGGCAGGTGAGCCAAGGCTTGGTCAAAGGGGTCGGTTTTAAGGAGCGTCTTAAAGGAGGAGAGGGAGAGGCGGAGAGGGTTTCGGGAGGGAATTCCAGAGCTCGGGACCCCAGGCAGCTGAAGGCACGGCCGCCAATGGTGGAGCGATGGGAATCGGGGGGGATGGTCAAGAAGACGGAATTGGAGGAGCAGCAGAGAACAATGGGCAAGAAACGGCATCCAAGCATCAAGCATTCGATTCCTCCTTCAGTTGGTGGACAAGGATTTCATGGGAGAGTAAAGTGATCGAACCCACGTTCCCAATGGGAAGTCACATCCAGTGGGGACAACACTCCGCACTGTGGCACCAATCCTTCCCACTCCATCATTGCCCCTCCCTGGAGAACAAGATCAGACCATCAGACATGACCTCCAGAAACTACTTCCAGGTCCGTTTCTGCAAGTTCAAAGCCAATTCCTGTTCCGCATCCTTCCGATCCGATTTCCGTGACAGATGTTTCCTGTTCATTCATGTAACTGATGATTGGCACCCATGTTCCCTCACTGTTGGCACTTTGGGAAGTTTCCCTGCATCGAAGGGGACCATTAAATGACCCCTTGCCCTCAGTCACGTCAACATCGAGGAAGAGGAGGCCGATCTGTTCCTCGGAAAGGTCAAAAAAGAACAGCCCCGTGGCTCGGAGAGGTAATTGTACCAACCAATGTCAGTGTCTGTGGAGAGAGGGTCTAACCCGTATCCCGGTGAGAGTCAGTGTCTGTGGAGAGAGGGTCTAACCCGTATCCCAGTGAGAGTCAGTGTCTGTGGAGAGAGGGTCTAACCCGTATCCCCAGTGAGAGTCAGTGCCTGTGAGGAGAGGGTCTAACCCGTATCCCCAGTGAGAGTCAGTGCCTGTGGAGAGAGGGTCTAACCCGTATCCCAGTGAGAGTCAGTGCCTGTGGGGAGAGGGTCTAACCCGTATCCCAGTGAGTGTCAGTGCCTGTGGAGAGAGGGTCTAACCCGTATCCCCAGTGAGAGTCAGTGCCTGTGGAGAGAGGGTCTAACCCGTACCCCAGTGAGAGTCAGTGTCTGTGGAGAGAGGGTCTAACCCGTATCCCAGTGAGAGTCAGTGTCTGTGGAGAGAGGGTCTAACCCGTATACCAGTGAGAGTCAGTGTCTGTGGGGAGAGGGTCTAACCCGTATCCCAGTGAGAGTCAATGTCTGTGGAGAGGGTCTAACCCGTATCCCCAGTGAGAGTCAGTGCCTGTGGAGAGGGTCTAACCCGTATCCCCAGTGAGAGTCAGTGCCTGTGGAGAGAGGGTCTAACCCGTATCCCAGTGAGAGTCAGTGTCTGTGGAGAGAGGGTCTAACCCGTATCCCCAGTGAGAGTCAGTGTCTGTGGGGAGAGGGTCTAACCCGTATCCCAGTGAGAGTCAGTGCTTGTGGGGAGAGGGTCTAACCCGTATCCCAGTGAGAGTCAGTGCCTGTGAGGAGAGGGTCTAACCCGTATCCCCAGTGAGAGTCAGTGTCTGTGGAGAGAGGGTCTAACCCGTATCCAGTGAGAGTCAGTGTCTGTGGAGAGAGGGTCTGACCCGTATCCCAGTGAGAGTCAGTGCCTGTGGGGAGAGGGTCTAACCCGTATCCCAGTGAGTGTCAGTGCCTGTGGAGAGCGGGTCTGACCCGTATCCCCAGTGAGAGTCAGTGCCTGTGGAGAGAGGGTCTAACCCGTATCCCAGTGAGAGTCAATGTCTGTGGGGAGAGGGTCTAACCCGTATCCCCAGTGAGAGTCAGTGCCTGTGGAGAAAGGGTCTAACCCGTATCCCAGTGAGAGTCAATGTCTGTGGAGAGAGGGTCGAACCCGTATCCCCAGTGAGAGTCAGTGCCTGTGGAGAGAGGGTCTAACCCGTATCCCAGTGAGAGTCAGTGTCTGTGGAGAGAGGGTCTAACCCGTATCCCCACTGAGAGTCAGTGCCTGTGGAGAAAGGGTCTAACCCGTATCCCAGTGAGAGTCAATGTCTGTGGAGAGAGGGTCTAACCCGTATTCCCAGTGAGAGTCAGTGCCTGTGGGGCGAGGGTCTAACCCGTATCCCAGTGAGAGTCAGTGTCTATGGAGAGAGGGTCTGACCCGTATCCCAGTGAGAGTCAATGCCTGTGGGGAGAGGGTCTAACCCGTATCCCAGTGAGAGTCAGTGTCTGTGGGGAGAGGGTCTAACCCGTATCCCAGTGAGAGTCAGTGTCTGTGGGGAGAGGGTCTAACCCGTATCCCAGTGAGAGTCGGTGCCTGTGAGGAGAGGGTCTAACCCATATCCCAGTGAGAGTCAGTGTCTGTGGAGAGAGGGTCTAACCCGTATCCCAGTGAGAGTCAGTGCCTGTGGAGAGAGGGTCTAACCCGTATCCCAGTGAGAGTCAGTGCCTGTGAGGAGAGGGTCTAACCCGTACCCCAGTGAGAGTCAGTGTCTGTGAGGAGAGGGTCTAACCCGTACCCCAGTGAGAGTCAGTGTCTGTGGGGAGAGGGTCTAACCCGTATCCCAGTGAGAGTCAGTGTCTGTGGGGAGAGGGTCTAACCCATATCCCAGTGAGAGTCAGTGCCTGTGGAGAGAGGGTCTAACCCGTACCCCAGTGAGAGTCAGTGTCTGTGGGGAGAGGGTCTAACCCGTATCCCAGTGAGAGTCAGTGTCTGTGGGGAGAGGGTCTAACCCATATCCCAGTGAGAGTCAGTGCCTGTGGAGAGAGGGTCTAACCCGTACCCCAGTGAGAGTCAGTGTCTGTGGGGAGAGGGTCTAACCCGTATCCCAGTGAGAGTCAGTGTCTGTGGGGAGAGGGTCTAACCCGTATCCCAGTGAGAGTCAGTGCCTGTGGAGAGAGGGTCTAACCCGTATCCCAGTGAGAGTCAGTGCCTGTGAGGAGAGGGTCTAACCCGTACCCCAGTGAGAGTCAGTGTCTGTGAGGAGAGGGTCTAACCCGTACCCCAGTGAGAGTCAGTGTCTGTGGGGAGAGGGTCTAACCCGTATCCCAGTGAGAGTCAGTGTCTGTGGGGAGAGGGTCTAACCCATATCCCAGTGAGAGTCAGTGCCTGTGGAGAGAGGGTCTAACCCGTACCCCAGTGAGAGTCAGTGTCTGTGGGGAGAGGGTCTAACCCGTATCCCAGTGAGAGTCAGTGTCTGTGGGGAGAGGGTCTAACCCATATCCCAGTGAGAGTCAGTGCCTGTGGAGAGAGGGTCTAACCCGTATCCCAGTGAGAGTCAGTGTCTGTGGGGAGAGGGTCTAACCCATATCCCAGTGAGAGTCAGTGCCTGTGGAGAGAGGGTCTAACCCGTATCCCAGTGAGAGTCAGTGCCTGTGGAGAGAGGGTCTAACCCGTATCCCAGTGAGAGTCAGTGCCTGTGGAGAGAGGGTCTAACCCGTATCCCAGTGAGAGTCAGTGTCTGTGGGGAGAGGGTCTAACCCGTATCCCAGTGAGAGTCAGTGTCTGTGGGGAGAGGGTCTAACCCGTACCCCAGTGAGAGTCAGTGTCTGTGGGGAGAGGGTCTAACCCGTATCCCAGTGAGAGTCAGTGTCTGTGGGGAGAGGGTCTAACCCATATCCCAGTGAGAGTCAGTGCCTGTGGAGAGAGGGTCTAACCCGTATCCCAGTGAGAGTCAGTGTCTGTGGGGAGAGGGTCTAACCCATATCCCAGTGAGAGTCAGTGCCTGTGGAGAGAGGGTCTAACCCGTATCCCAGTGAGAGTCAGTGCCTGTGGGGAGAGGGTCTAACCCGTATCCCAGTGAGAGTCAGTGCCTGTGGGGAGAGGGTCTAACCCGTATCCCAGTGAGTGTCAGTGCCTGTGGGGAGAGGGTCTAACCCGTATCCCCAGTGAGAGTCAGTGTCTGTGGAGAGAGGGTCTAACCCATATCCCAGTGAGAGTCAGTGTCTGTGGAGAGAGGGTCTAACCCGTATCCCAGTGAGAGTCAATGTCTGTGGAGAGAGGGTCTAACCCGTATCCCAGTGAGAGTCAGTGTCTGTGGGGAGAGGGTCTAACCGGTTTCCCAGTGAGAGTCAGTGTCTGTGGAGAGAGGGTCTAACCCGTATCCCAGTGAGAGTCAGTGTCTGTGGGGAGAGGGTCTAACCCGTATCCCAGTGAGAGTCAGTGTCTGTGGGGCGAGGGTCTAACCCGTATCCCAGTGAGAGTCAGTGTCTGCGGGGAGAGGGTCTAACCCGTATCCCAGTGAGAGTCAGTGTCTATGGAGAGAGGGTCTGACCCGTATCCCAGTGAGAGTCAGTGTCTGTGGGGAGAGGGTCTAACCCGTATCCCAGTGAGAGTCAGTGTCTGTGGGGAGAGGGTCTAACCCGTATCCCAGTGAGAGTCAGTGTCTGTGGGGAGAGGGTCTAACCCGTATCCTAGTGAGAGTCAGTGTCTGTGGGGAGAGGGTCTAACCCGTATCCCAGTGAGAGTCAGTGTCTGTGGAGAGAGGGTCTAACCCATATCCCAGTGAGAGTCAGTGCCTGCGGGGAGAGGGTCTAACCCGTATCCCAGTGAGAGTCAGTGTCTGTGGGGAGAGGGTCTAACCCGTATCCCAGTGAGAGTCAATGTCTGTGGGGAGAGGGTCTAACCCATATCCCAGTGAGAGTCAGTGTCTGTGGAGAGAGGGTCTAACCCGTATCCCAGTGAGAGTCAGTGCCTGCGGGGAGAGGGTCTAACCCGTATCCCAGTGAGAGTCAGTGCCTGTGGGGAGAGGGTCTAACCCGTATCCCAGTGAGAGTCAGTGTCTGTGGGGAGAGGGTCTAACCCGTATCCCAGTGAGAGTCAGTGCCTGTGGAGAGAGGGTCTAACCCGTATCCCCAGTGAGAGTCAGTGCCTGCGGGGAGAGGGTCTAACCCGTATCCCAGTGAGAGTCAGTGTCTGTGAGGAGAGGGTCTAAACCGTATCCCAGTGAGAGTCAGTGTCTGTGGGGAGAGGGTCTAACCCATATCCCAGTGAGAGTCAGTGCCTGTGGAGAGAGGGTCTAACCCGTATCCCAGTGAGAGTCAGTGTCTGTGGGGAGAGGGTCTAACCCGTATCCCAGTGAGAGTCAGTGTCTGTGGGGAGAGGGTCTAACCCATATCCCAGTGAGAGTCAGTGCCTGTGGAGAGAGGGTCTAACCCGTATCCCAGTGAGAGTCAGTGTCTGTGAGGAGAGGGTCTAACCCGTATCCCAGTGAGAGTCAGTGTCTGTGGGGAGAGGGTCTAACCCATATCCCAGTGAGAGTCAGTGCCTGTGGAGAGAGGGTCTAACCCGTATCCCAGTGAGAGTCAGTGTCTGTGGAGAGAGGGTCTCACCCGTATCCCAGTGAGAGTCAGTGTCTGTGGAGATATGGAGGGATTAAACAGGCTCAGAAACATGTGGACTTTCAGCATCTGGATAGAGATTATTCCAGCTGTGGACACATTATGTCACATCACAGATTAATCAGGACTATTTCCATGTTTTCGATCAACTGCATGACGTTTGCTGAGGAACTCTGCTGCAATGGGTTGATAGAGACACGACGGGAGAGAAATAATTATGTTTCATGACAAAACGTTTCATGATATGACAGTCTTGGCAAGGTCGGAGTTTCACATTTATTTTCATGTTTCAGGGTGACCCCTGCTTTGATCCGTGTATGAATTCCTGGCAAGGAGATTGGGTAGGGTCCTTCTGACAGGCACGTTGGTAACAGTTACTATGTCGCACAGGAAGTGCTGTGCATTAGGTCACAACGCGCACCCCCTCCCCCGCCCCCACTGCATTTGCAAATCATTCCCCATCCCTCCAAACCCTCTGACTCCGCTCCGCTCGATCCCCTCCTCTCCAGTCAGCCGACTTCCTCTCCCCTCGCCTCTCCTCCATGCTCCACTCGCACCCCCCCCCCCCCGCCCCACCCCCTCCTTTCCACTCCCCTCCCCCTGCACTCTGCTCCTCATCTCCTGCCAGGACACTGTGAAATGGAGCGGGTAAAACCGTGCCCCCCACCGCCCTGAACTGCCGCCAGCCTGACCAAAACGGAATGGGCTCGGGGGGAGGGGTCAGGTCTCTGCGCCCAGCCCACACCGGAGAGCTGCTCACCTCGGCCGCGCCCGTCCTCCAGGGAAAGGCAGAGCCGAGGCCCGGAAATCAGAGAAAGCCCGGGACGCGCTCGCAACCCTCGCAACTGTTGCCGAGCGACGCTGGCACAAGCGTGCCCGATTGACAGGGAACACCAAATTCCCGGCAGCCTCCGGGAAATAATGACTGAAATCTCCAGGGCCTGCCAGACCGTAGAGAAAGATCACCGGGGGGTGGGGGGGGGGGTGGGCAACAGAACGCTTGTTAATTAATTCGAAAAATATTGCAGATGTCGGGAAGGAGGCCATTTGCTCGGCAGTCGCGAATCATCCAATCGAGCGGCAAAGAGTCTGTTCAGTATCCAATGGGCTGTGAGGAGGCGGGGATAGTGAGGATGGTTGTGTCGGGCGGCCAATGGCAGTAACGGTTGAAGGTCATGTGATGGACCACCTCTAGAATTACAGCCAATGAGAGTTGGCCAACCTACTGACAGACAAAGCCAATGAAAAGTTATCAAACTCAAGGCCATTTGATGTGGGTTAAGCTCCTTGGGGTAAATGGTTGTCTCGTTGCTTTGGTTGAGAACACACACGCCAACCCCAATGACCTCTCCCCTCCACAACGCCAACCCACCCACCCAATCACGCACGTCCCCTCAAGGCTTACCGTTCTCAGTGGGGACATAGATGTTGAGGTAGAGGCAGTCTTCACTCTGGTCCTGGATGTAGGTTGCCACGTCATCCAGGTTGGAGAGGAACCAGACGGGCAGCATGACCTCAGGCAGCATGCCGTGGATGTTCTGCGGGCAGACGGGGGCGAATTGGGTGGCGTTGCGGACGTCGGTCCAGGAGGCGGGCGCCTCGGGTGGCTGGAAGCGCCGCTCGCCGATGGGGGGCGTGGCGAAGGGCACCCCCAGGTACTGGACCACCGGGCCGAGGATCTCGTTGTTGAGCTCTTTCCTCACCCCCCTCAGCTTGCCGTAGTTGGTGGTGACCACCGGGTACATCTCGTCCTGCTTCTGGCAGGACAGCAGGCCAAAGCAGACCATGGCCTCCAGTGCCCAGAGCAAGAGGCTGAGGTCGGAGGGCCGACTGCGCAGGAGGAAGTCGGGGCACGCCTGGGCGACGGGCATCTTCCTCCTTGAGCTCCCTCAGCGGCCCAGAGAAACCCAACAATTCCCGCTCCACTTAAAGCCTTCTCGGCCACTGAGTCTCAACAGCTAAGAGGAGGCTGTCTCACTTCTGTCCTCCCTTTGTACTCCATCCTGTGCCGTGGCCTTCCATGTGGAGTCAAGGCAAGTCTCCTCTCATCACACCCGGGATATCAGACCCTACAACGAGAAAAAGGACAGACATTCATTCACTCGAGCCTGAGCCAGAGACAAAACCAATAGCCCAGAGGAGAGAAAAAAAAAACCTTGGCTTGATCAGGTGGGAAATTTGACCGCATTTGCTCAGGGGTGTTTGTGTGACCCTTCCCTGCATCCCTCCCGGCCCAAGTTCCATTCAACCCAAACTGAAGGTAATAAGGGGATGTAGCAAGTTCAGGGGAAGGTTGGTTAACCCACTGAGAAGGATACGTAAACCCGCCTCGAGATCTCCAATTCCTGTAACCGCGCCTCGCACCCCCCCCCACCCCAATACAATGCAGTCCCCCTCCTCGGAATATCAGAATGAAGTAATGTTCCAATCATATCTTCGGTAATTCTGTGCCTATTAACCTTCAACGGTTTAATCACTGCTTGACCCACTGACACTGACCATTACTGGGGTACAATGCCATGCGTGCCCTCCGGTACCGCACCCATGTCGCCACGTCTCACCTGACGGGCTGTTCCTCCATGATGTGGCCTGACTGCCACTCACCACCACCCCCCCCCACCCCAAGCACTCCCCAACAGGAGAGCACAGATGGCCTAGATGCTGATAATTGGGGAGGTCCTTCCCGATCCCGGGTGGGGGAAGGGGTCCGGTTTTAGGCTCATCGCCCCTCCCAGAGCTGCTTGGCACTTTGACCCACAGTTCCACCTCACTCTCACTGATTGGACGGGCACTTCAGTTGGGGAGGGCTTCACGGGGTCACCGAGGGAGGCGGGGTATGGGGGTGGGGGGGGGGTGGGGGAGGGAGCCAATCGTGTGGGAGTTCTGCCAATGTCTCCCAAAATGTTTCGAATGGAAGATTAGATCATTCTCAATTCATGATCACAACGCAAATAAACGAGTGTAAAAGTCGAGAAGTCTTGCTACAGCTGTACAGGGCTTTGGTGAGACCGCACCGAGAGTACCGCGTACAGTTTTGGTCTCCTTACTCAAGGAGGAATGTACTTGGACTGGAGGAGGAATTTCTTCAGGGTTGTTAATCTTTGGAATTCTCTTGCCCAGAGAGCAGTGGAGGCCGGGTCATTGAATATATTCAAGGCTGAGTTAGACAGATGTTTGATCTGCAAGGGAGTCAAGGGTTAAGGGAGAGCAGGCAGGAAAGTGGAGTTAAGGCCACAATCAGATCAGCCATGATGGTGGAGTAGGCTCGAAGGGTCGAATGGCCAACTCCTGTTCCCTATATTCTTACATTCGTTAAATCCCAGGTAACCCAGACACATGACGGTTCAAACAACGGCACCCGGCTGCTCTACTGTGCCAATTCCTCACGGTGTTAGGAAGCGAGGGGGCTCTCCCTCTTACCACGCACCCCTCCCCCACCCCGCCCTCCTAGCTTCCAGCTACAAATGCAAGACGGGAAGCAGCAAAGCTTCATTAACAGTGTCGCTCCCTCCGGGAGATTGCAACAGACCCAGCGGTGAAGCAAGGCAATGAATGATACATGGAGCTGTGCAATTCCATTTGAAATAATGCTGATCAAAGCTTTACATTAGAGTGACAGGCCACAACACTGATCCACACTGGGACTTGAGATGAATACTTGACTCCAGGCAAGCTGCAGTCTGGCATCTGTGTGTGTGCACACAACACACAACAGAGACACAGACACAGGCAAAGAGACAGAGACACACACACACACAGACACAGTCACAGACACAGGCAAAGAGACAGAGACACACACACACAGACACAGACAGAGATAGAGACAGAGACACAGTCACAGACACAGGCAAAGAGACAGAGACACACACACACAGACAGAGACAGAGACACAGTCACAGACACAGGCAAAGAGACAGAGACACACACACAGACAGAGACAGAGACACAGGCAAAGAGACAGAGACACACACACACACACAGACACAGACAAAGAGACAGAGACACACACACACAGACACAGAGTCACAAAGAGACAGAGACACAGACAGAGACACACACACACAGTCACAGACACAGGCAAAGAGACACACACACACAGTCACAGACACAGGCAAAGAGACAGAGACACAGACAGAGACACACACACACAGACACAGACACAGGCAAAGAGACAGACAGACACACACACACACACAGTCACAAACACAGGCAAAGAGACAGAGACACAGACAGAGACACACACACACAGACACAGACAAAGAGACAGACAAAGAGACACAGACAAAGAGACAAAGACAAAGAGACAAAGACAAAGAGACAAAGACAAAGAGACAAAGACACAGACAGAGACACACACACAGACAAAGAGACACACACACAGACAGAGACACACACACAGACAGAGACACAGACAGAGACACAGACAGAGACACAGGCAAAGAGACAGAGAGAGAGACACACACACACACAGGCACAGACAGAGACACAGTCACAGACAAAGAGACAAAGACACAGACAGAGACACACACACAGACAGAGACACAGACAGAGGCAAAGAGACACAGACACACACACACAGACAGAGACACAGACAGAGACACAGACAGAGGCACAGACAGAGACACACACAGACAGACACAGACAGACACACACACACACAGGCACAGACAGAGACACAGTCACAGACACAGACAGAGGCAAAGAGACACAGACACACACACACAGACAGAGACACAGACACAGACACAGTGACACACACACAGACTGGAAAATAAAACCTGCCCCCTCCCTCACATTGCCTCTCGAGTGAAGTTGAGTTTGCCTGTGATGTCTACTGTACCCCTCCCTTTTAACCAAAAGCATACTAAATGCTCATTAGCGACAATGTGAAAGGTGCTTTGTAAATGCACTTGTAGTGACTGTGCTCAGTCCTGGGCCCCCCACCTCAGGGAGGATATACTGGCCTCGGAGAGGGTGCAGTGCAGATTCACCAGACTGATCCCCGGGGCTAAAGGGTTAAATTAGGAGGACAGGTTGCACAGACTCGGCTTGTATTCCCTCGAGTGTCGAAGATTAAGGGGGTGATCTAATCGAAGGGTTTAAGATGATTAAAGGATTCGATGGGGTCGATAGAGAGAAATTATTTCCTCTGGTGGGGGGGGTTGGGGGGTGGGGGGGGGGGGGGGGGAGGTCCAAAACAAGGGGGCAGAGCCTGAAAATTCGAGCCAGGCCGTTCAGGGGTGATGTCAGGAAGCGCTTCTTCACACAAAGGGGAGTGGGAATCTGGAACTCTCTCCCCCCAAAAAAACTATTGTGGCTGGCGATCAATTGAAAATTAAAAACTGACATTGATAGATTTTTGTTGGTTAAGGGGATTAAGGGATATTGGAAAAGAGGTGGAGTTAACATACAGACCCAGCATGAGGGGAGGGGCTGAATGGCCTCACCTCTGTTCCTATTGTCCGAAATTCAGTTTATATCTTGAGATACAGTCACAAAAATTCATCTTCTGGAATTGTACAAATGGACAACAAGGAATGAGGCCATTCAGCCCATCACGTCCATGCAACGTTAGCAATGGCAGCAAAGCTGTCTCCTTCCTTCCATTTTCCTGCATCCTTTGTGTTCTTGTAAAAGTCTTCATCCAATTCCTTT
The DNA here is from genome assembly GCF_036365525.1 of Heterodontus francisci. NCBI lineage: Eukaryota > Metazoa > Chordata > Chondrichthyes > Heterodontiformes > Heterodontidae > Heterodontus > Heterodontus francisci. The sequence continues at coordinate 12,557,880 of NC_090418.1, read as the reverse complement.
TTTTAAACCAACTTTGTGTTAAAGCATTCCACGCTCCAATAAACCTCTGTTAAAGCTAAATCTTCAAACCGCCCCCTTTTATAAATCACTGGTTCGGCCCCCAGCTGGAGTTTTGTGTCCTATTCCGGGCTCCGCACTTCAGGAAGGATGTCAAAGCCTCGGAGAGGGGTGCGGAGGAGATTTACTGGAATGGTCCCAGGGATGGGGGACTTCAGTTAATGTGGAGAGACTGGGAGAAGCTGGGATTGTTAGAGCAGAGAAGGTTAAGTGAGAGGAGGCGTTCAAAATCATGGGGGGCTTTGATCGAGTAAATGAGGAGAAGCAGTTTCCAGTGGCGGGAGGGTGGGTAAGCAGAGGGACACAGATTTAAGATAATTGGTAAAAGAACCAGAGGGGGGGGGGGGTGGAGATGAGGAGAATTTTTTTTTAACGCAGTGAGTTGTTGTGATCTGGAACGCGCTGCCTGAAAGGGCGGTGGAAGCAGATTCAATAGTAACTTTCAAAAGGGGGAATCGGAGAAATACTTGAAGAGAAAAAATTGCAGGGCTGTGGGGAAACAGCAGGGGGGGGGGGGGCGGGGAGTGGAACTAATTGGATAGCCCTTTCAAAGAGCCAGCACAGACACGACGGGCTGAATGGCCTCCTTCTGTGCTGTAGGGTTCTGTGAACCCTCAATACTTGCAATGACTCCTCGGCTCCCATTGCAAATTGTCTAATTAATCTATTGCTATTTGATGGCCTCATAATATTCAAAACCTTTGCTATTGAGTGAACAAAGGCTCCAGTTTCATCCCCACACCCACCAAGGAACTCATTGCTGGTGAGGTCTATGAGCCGATGAAAGGTGACCAGAGCTGGCTGTTGGGTGTGCACTCTTTGTGTTAAAGGGGCACTACCCTGGCGAAAAATTGGATATGGGTTGCAGACGTGTTAATGAATTTGCCTGGAGCCGACATGGTAATGCGTTTCAAAGTCCTTTTTAGTCACTGCTTTTCAGCACTTTCCTCATCGAGAAACCATGAGATATACTGACACTCTCCCTGAGAACCCCCCCTGTAAATAGTGACACACTCCCTGGGACCCCCACTGTAAATACTGACACTCTCCCTGAGAACCCCCCCTGTAAATAGTAACACACTCCCTGGGACCCCTCCCCCCCCTGTAAATACTGACACTCTCCCTGAGAACCCCCCCTGTAAATAGTGACACACTCCCTGGGACCCCCACTGTAAATACTGACACTCTCCCTGGGACCCCCCCCTGTAAATACTGACACTCTCCCTGAGAACCCCCCTGTAAATAGTGACACTCTCCCTGAGACCCCCCTGTAAATAGTGACACTCTCCCTGAGACCCCCCTGTAAATAGTGACACTCTCCCTGAGAACCCCCCTATAAATACTGACACACTCCCTGGGACCCCCCCTGTAAATACTGACACTCTCCCAGAGGCCCCCTGTAAATAGTGACACTCTCCCTGAGACCCCCCTGTAAATAGTGACACTCTCCCTGAGACCCCCCTGTAAATAGTGACACTCTCCCTGAGAACCCCCTGTAAATAGTGACACTCTCCCTGAGAACCCCCCTATAAATACTGACACACTCCCTGGGACCCCCCCTGTAAATACTGACACTCTCCCAGAGGCCCCCTGTAAATAGTGACACTCTCCCTGGGAGCCCCCTGTAAATAATGACACTCTCCCGGAGAACCCCCCTGTAAATAGTGACACACTCCCTGGGACCCCTCCTGTAAATACTGACACACTCCCTGAGACCCCCCTGTAAATAGTGACACACTCCCTAGGACCCCCCCTGTAAATAGTGACACACTCCCTAGGACCCCCCCTGTAAATACTGACACTCTCCCTGGGACACCCCCTGTAAATAGTGACACACTCCCCGAGACCCATCCTGTAAATACTGACACTCTCCCTGAGACCCCCCCTGTAAATAATGACACACTCCCTGGGACACCCCCCTGTAAATAGTGACACTCTCCCTGGGACCCCCCCCCCCCCTGTAAATAGTGACACACTCCCTGGGACCCCCCCTGTAAATAGTGACACACTCCCTGGGACCCCCCCTGTAAATAGTGACACACTCCCTGGGACCCCCCCCTGTAAACAGTGACACTCTCCCTGGGACGCCCCCTGTAAATACTGACACACTCCCTGGGACCCCCCCTGTAAATACTGACACTCTCATTGGGACCCCCCCTGTAAATACTGACACACTCCCTGGGACCCCCCCCCCCCCTGTAAATAGTGACACACTCCCTGGGACCCCCCCCCTGTAAATAGTGACACACTCCCTGGGACCCCCCCTGTAAACAGTGACACTCTCCCTGGGACGCCCCCTGTAAATACTGACACACTCCCTGGGACCCCCCCTGTAAATACTGACACTCTCCTTGGGACCCCCCCTGTAAATACTGACACACTCCCTGGGACACCCCCTGTAAATAGTGACACACTCCCCGAGACCCATCCTGTAAATACTGACACTCTCCCTGAGACCCCCCCTGTAAATAATGACACACTCCCTGGGACACCCCCCTGTAAATAGTGACACTCTCCCTGGGACCCCCCCCCTGTAAATAGTGACACACTCCCTGGGACCCCCCCTGTAAACAGTGACACTCTCCCTGGGACACCCCCTGTAAATAGTGACACACTCCCCGAGACCCATCCTGTAAATACTGACACTCTCCCTGAGACCCCCCCTGTAAATAATGACACACTCCCTGGGACACCCCCCTGTAAATAGTGACACTCTCCCTGGGACCCCCCCCCTGTAAATAGTGACACACTCCCTGGGACCCCCCCTGTAAATAGTGACACACTCCCTGGGACCCCCCCTGTAAATAGTGACACACTCCCTGGGACCCCCCCCTGTAAACAGTGACACTCTCCCTGGGACGCCCCCTGTAAATACTGACACACTCCCTGGGACCCCCCCTGTAAATACTGACACTCTCCTTGGGACCCCCCCTGTAAATACTGACACACTCCCTGGGACCCCCCCCCCACCCTGTAAATAGTGACACACTCCCTGGGACCCCCCCCCGTAAATACGGATACTCTCCTTGGGACCCCCCCTGTAAATACTGACACTCTCCCGCGGACCCCTCTGTAAATAGTGACACACACCCTGGGACACCCCCTGTAAATAGTGACACACTCCCTGGGACACCCCCTGTAAATACTGACACTCTCCCTGGGACACCCCCTGTAAATACTGACACTCTCCCTGGGACACCCCCTGTAAATACTGACACTCTCCCTGAGAACCCCCCTGTAAATAGTGACACTCTCCCTGAGAACCCCCCTGTAAATACTGACACTCTCCCTGGGACACCCCCTGTAAATACTGACACTCTCCCTGGGACACCCCCTGTAAATACTGACACTCTCCCTGGGACACCCCCTGTAAATACTGACACTCTCCCTGGGACACCCCCTGTAAATACTGACACTCTCCCCGGGACCCCCCTGTAAATACTGACACTCTCCCTGAGACACCCCCTGTAAATAGTGACACTCTCCCTGGGACCCCCCCCTGTAAATAGTGACACACTCCCTGGGACCCCCCCTGTAAATAGTGACACACTCCCTGGGACCCCCCCTGTAAACAGTGACACTCTCCCTGGGACCCCCCCTGTAAATACTGACACTCTCCCTGGGACCCCCCCTGTAAATACTGACACACTCCCTGGGACCCCCCCTGTAAATACTGACACACTCCCTGGGACCCCCCCTGTAAATACTGACACACTCCCTGGGACCCCCCCTGTAAATACTGACACGCTCCTTGGGACCCCCCCTGTAAATACTGACACACTCCCTGGGACCCCCCCCCCCCTGTAAATAGTGACACACTCCCTGGGACCCCCCCCCCTGTAAATACTGACACTCTCCTTGGGACCCCCCCTGTTAATACTGACACTCTCCCGCGGACCCCTCTGTAAATATTGACACTCTCCCTGGGACCGCCCCCCTGTAAATACTGACACTCTCCCTGGGACCCCCCTGTTAATAGTGACACACTCCCTGTTAATAGTGACACACTCCCTAGGACCCCCCCCCCTTGTAAATACTGACACACACCCTGAGACCCCCCCCTGTAAATACTGACACTCTCCCTGAGACCCCCCCTGTAAATACTGACACACACCCTGAGACCCCCCCTGTAAATACTGACACTCTCCCTGAGACCCCCCCTGTAAATAGTGTCACACTCCCTGGGAACCCCTGTAAATACTGACACACACCCGCGGACCCCTCTGTAAATACTGACACACTCCCTGGGACCCCCCTGTAGATACTGACACACTCCCGGGGACACCCTGTAAATAGTGTCACACTCCCGGCACACCCTGTAAATAGTGTCACACTCCCTGGGACCCCCCTGTAAATACTGACACTCTCCCAGGGACCCCCGAGTAAATAGTGTCACACTCCCGGGGAACCCATGTAAATACTGACACTTTCCCGCGGACCCCTCTGTAAATAGTGTCACACTCCCGGGGACCCCCCTGTAAATAGTGTCACACTCCCGGGGAACCCCTGTAAATACTGACACTCTCCCAGGGACCCACTGTAAATAGTGTCACACTCCCTGGGACCCCCCTGTAAATACTGACACTCTCCCAGGGACCCCCGAGTAAATAGTGTCACACTCCCGGGGAACCCATGTAAATACTGACACTTTCCCGCGGACCCCTCTGTAAATAGTGTCACACTCCCGGGGACCCCCCTGTAAATAGTGTCACACTCCCGGGGAACCCCTGTAAATACTGACACTCTCCCAGGGACCCACTGTAAATAGTGTCACACTCCCGGGGAACCCCTGTAAATACTGACACTCTCCCAGGGACCCACTGTAAATAGTGTCACACTCCCTGGGAACCCCTGTAAATACTGACACACTTTAGGAAAGATGTGAAGGCATTGGAGAGAGTGCAGAAAAGATTCATGAGAATGGTTCCAGGGATGGGGAGTTTCAGTTACAAAGTTAGATTGGGGAAGCTGGGACTGTTTTCCATCCCAAAGTACAGCCAATGAAGAGCGCTCACTGTTGCAATGTAGCAAACGCAGCAGCCAATTGGCGCACAGCAAGATCCCACACACAGCAAGGCTGGTAAATAGCCAGATCATTTTTTTTGTTTGAGATGAGGGATAGGTATTGGCCTCAGGACACTGGTGATAACTACCACTCCTCTTCTTCGAAATGGCGTCATGGGATCTTTTACACCCGACGGTGAAGAGCAAGCATGGCCTCGGTTTAAGATCTCAGCTGAGAGACAGCACTTCAGGCAGTGCCGCACACCCTCAGTACTGCACTGGGTGTGTCAGCCTTGAATTTTGTGCTCAAGTCTCTGGAGAGGGATGGCAGGGAAGAGTATGACCCCCAAAGGCACGACTGAGACTGAAGGGGATTCAACTGGTTAGACAAGAGAAGATGTTTCCACTTGTGGGAGATTCAGCATGACTGTACTCGCAGTAGGGAGCCCGACCAGACAGTATGGGGGTAGGGTGGGGGGGGGGGGGTCTGAGAATTGGGATTACCTTCAACCCATGCTCTCCCCACCTGTAGCTCCATCGCCGACCACAGACGCAGTACAGGAGGAGGCCATTCGGTCCATCGTGCCTGTTCTGGCTCTTTGAATGAGCTCTCTAATTAGTCCCACTCCCCCCCCGCCCCCTGCTTTTTCCCCATGGCCCTGCAGCATTTTCCCCTTCAATCCAATTCCCCTTTTGAAAGTTCCTATTGAAACTGCTTCCACCGCCCTTTCAGGCAGCACGTTCAGATTATTTGTCCGATGGTTACCGACCATCCTCCCACTCGAAACGGTTACTCCCCATCTCCCGTCACAAAACCCCTCATCAGTCAGAGGTTACGTCAACGTGATGCTTTGTGATTGGCCTCCACTTTAGAGGAGCAAGCCTTGCACGCTATGTGATTGTTTACCGAGCTTAATCGGCCCAAACCGCCTAATCCCCAAGCTTCAAAAAGGGCCTCCCAGCAAGCTTCATCTCTCGAAGGCTAGGTGAAAGGTCAAAGTGCAGAGATCAGACACTGGAAAGGTCATCAGGCTTGATGATGACCTGATCTCCTGGGAGCCTGCACGGACAGTTGCAAGAACGGGCCGATTGGCGTCTGCCTCGAGATAACAGGGACCTTTGATCAGCTTAATTCGGACTCCGTAGCCCCACCTCGGGCACCCAACTGACGGCGACAAGTTTCCTTTCTATGTGCAGACGGAGTGTGGGCCATTATACAGTGAGGGTCAAAGTGGAGGAGGTAAGGATGTCCGAGAGGGGAGCTGGTACTCAGGTCATTAACAGATGCCTGTAAAGTGTCACTAACGAGTTACTCGCACACTGGGCAACACTTACAAGGACTTTTTAATCTCTTCGGTCATGTCTGGAGGCCAGTCATAGACCACGACACTAACAGATATCGCAGTCTGAGGAGCTACCAGCTTGCGTTCCTTCTCTTTGAATTAATTTCCAACTCAGGCAGGCATCCACTACTTGATCCTCTTTCCTCAACCGTCTCCGTCACCTTCCCGCACACGGAAAAAGGCAGTTTGCATTTATCTAGCGCCTTTCACGATGGCCCCAAGCGCTTTACGGCCAATTAAGTACATCTGGAGTCGTCGGCGGCTGTCCCTCGATTCGAGGCTGGCACCTGCTTAAAGTCGCGCGTTTACGCCAGGGGCCGTCATGTGACTGGACGGGCCGATTCCCAAGCCCCGGATCTTCACGACACATGGGGGGGGCAGGATGTCCCACGAGGTAGTGGGACCCGGCGTGCGGGAATTGCTTCCTTCTCTGCCCCCCCACCCCCACCCCGCTCCGCCTCGTTATTAAGTACGGGCAGTTGCAGGAAACGCGGCAGCCAATTTGCGCACAGCAAGCTCCCACAAACGGCAAGGTGATAGCAGCCAGATCTTCTGGTTTTTTTTTACGGATGTTGTTTGAAGGATAAATATTGGGCTCAGGACACCAGGGGAGAACTGCAACCCCCTCTCTCCCCCCCCCCAACCTATGCTCTGCTTCCAAACGGTGGCCGCGGGATCCTTGGCATCCACCTGAGGGGGCAGACGGGTTAACGTCACGCCAAAAAGGCGAGGACGTGAAAGCTGCTGGAGAAATGCAAGTCTTTCTTTTTCCTTTCGGTTCAATTGACACCGAGAAGCCGGATATTAGGTTGGGCCTGTGGCAGACAGTCAATGCAATGCCACCCATTCGGTGAATTTGGATCACTGGCACTGTGGAATGGGGCTCTCAAATAGCTCTCGACTCAAGACAGCAACCTTTGGAAGGCCATCCGTGACAGATGGGACCAGCCAGCTGCCCGAGGCTCAGAGTGCCAACAGAACAAAAACATCAAATGTCTTCCGTCTCTGGGCTAAAAGCACTGGAAGCAAAACACAGAAGTGTTCCCCAGCAGTGTCATCCCCCACCTTTTCCCCCTCTCCCCCCCTCCCCCCACTAACCTCCCACCCTCTGTGCTCAATGTCCAATTCAGAGGGTGTTCCAGCATAGAGCAGCACTAGAAAATGTAGACAGTGTGCATGTTTGTGTGAATGAATAAATCACAAAGCAAACACAGAGCAACAGTGAGAGAGAGAGAGAGAGGAAAATGGAGGGATCAGAAGAGAACTACGACCTGCATTTATATAGCACCGAGAGCAATTTCAAACAAAATGCGGCAAAACACAACAGTGAGCCACATGAGGAGATATTAGGGACAGGCAACCCAAAGCTCGGTCGAAGAGGGAAGTTTTAAGGAGGGGCTTGAAGGAGGAGGGAGAGGTGGAGAGTTTAAGGGGGAGAATTCTTCGGGCCCAGGCCGCTTGATGGCCAACGGTGGGGCGATGGAAAATCAGGGTTGCTCAAGAGGCCAGAATTAGAGGAGGGCAGAGATCTCGGAGGGTTGTGGGAGCATTTATGCAGTAAAATGCAGAGAACTGCAGACAGAAACCAAGGGCGAGCGACAGAAACATACAGACAGCCAGAAACGGACCTTTAAAAAACAAAAAAAATTTAATTCCACAATGTGGGCGTCACTGGCCAGGCCAGCATTTATTACTCAATCCTAATTGCCCTTGAGAAGGTGGTGGTGAGCTGCCTTCTTGAACCGCTGCAGTCCGTGTGGGGTAGGTACACCCACAGCGCTGTTAGGGATTGAGTTGCAGGATTTTGAACGTTTCAGGTGGTGGACAGAACGTGGCTGGCATTACAAAAGAGGGATACAGAAAGACAGACAGCAAAAGACAGACGGAAAGAGCAGAATGCCGAGAGGGAAAAAAAAAGAATTACGAAATGCAGACACTAAGAAATAGATCGAAAGCAAAATACAAAAGGAAGACAAATAGACAACCAGACAGCGAACTAGAAAGAAAATGATACAGGAACATGCTGACAGGCAGAACACTCAAGTCAGCAAAACATGAGAGAGGGAGAGACAAGCAACAAGTTATAACTGCAATACACAGCAGTTCAAGAATAAAAGGCAGGAAGATCGAAAGAAATGCACAGAAAACAAATGATATACGGTGAGAGAAACAGACATTAGCACAGAGAGTAGAGAGTAAAATACAGAGGAGGAAAAGGACAAAAATGGAAAGCAAAATGACAGGCAGGGTAGAGAGAAAAAAAATATTAAAAAAAGAGATGGAAAAAGAGGACGAGAGACATAGACAACTGATTAAACACACAAGCTTACAGATAAACAGTTACAGCACAAAACACAGGTATCACTACATGAGGAAAACGCAGCACTCAGATGCAAAGAGGACACAACCAGCAACAGAGAGAGTAACACATGGCAAAATAAACACAAAAAGCACATAGCAAATGGCAGATAAATAAGGAAGAATGAACACAGAAACATACATTAACTGGCACAGACAGTCTGTAGATATACACAGGCGGGTGAATACGGGCAGGGACAGGCGGGTGAATACGGGGCAGGGACAGGCGGGTGAATACTGGGCAGGGACAGGCGGGTGAATACTGGGCAGGGACAGGCGGGTGAATACTGGGCAGGGACAGGCGGGTGGATGCGGGCAGGGACAGGCGAGTGGATGCGGGCAGGGACAGGCGAGTGGATGCGGGCAGGGACAGGCGAGTGGATGCGGGCAGGGACAGGCGAGTGCATACTGGGCAGGGACAGGCGAGTGCATACTGGGCAGGGACAGGCGTGCCCTCTCCCTTGGGCTGAATTGTCTCACCCCGATATATGGCCACTGATTATGCCTTCTTCTTCGAATTTGCCCACCACCCTTTGGAAACGAAATTAAGGGACGTGTGTCCCAGGCATTGCACTGTCGTGTGACGAGCATTAATTCAAAAACTCTGGACCGAATTTGATTGGAAAGAAGAGGAGAGGGAGAGGGAGAGTGAGACAGAGAAAATCAATTTCAGGAAAGCAATTGAATCTCAGAGCTGGGACAGTCCACAAATCAATGCACAATTTAACAAGGCAAAATGATCGAGCACAACAGACTAGTAAACAGCAAGCCGCCAGGGACCACAGACTTCATCATCACTTATTGCAAATCAGCCCCTCAAATTGTAAGTGCTGCTGATTATGGCTTGGAATTACAATTTCTGCTGTGGGAAAATGAAATTCGGGTTATGTGGGAATCATGTGTCACGAAAGCTGGACACACAAAAGTGGGATTCGGTCACAAAACTGCTCAGACCCTCTCTTGGTTAATATTAAACAGGAAAAGACACCAGCTGAAGTGACTGTTCTCTCACTTAACCCCAGCCAGTCACTATCTCGCAGCAGACTTTATATTTTACCCCCACATCTTCACCACTTTCCCCCTGCAATGTCGCTGAGTCGATCTGCACTTGCAGCTGCCAAGTCCCAGGCGAGGTTAACTGGCTGCCGCTAAGCAAACGACTCTGTGTGCCTGTGACTGCGTGAGGTGGATACAAATCCACAGTTTTCTGAGGGTGCGAGACTGGCAGGCGCTGCAAGTGATGTCATGGGGCGGGGGGGGGGGAAAACAGAAAGGGCTGCAGAGAGAGACAGAATGAGACTCGCAGACCCAGTGAGGTGTTACAGTGAGGGGTGTGGGGTATATCAGAGTGTTACAGTGAGGGGTGTGGGGTATATCAGAGTGTTTACAGTGAGGGGTGTGGGGTATATCAGAGTGTTACAGTGAGGGGTGTGGGGTATATCAGAGTGTTACAGTGAGGGTGTGGGGTATATCAGAGTGTTACAGTGAGGGGTGTGGGGTATATCAGAGTGTTACAGTGAGGGGTGTGGGGTATATCAGAGTGTTACAGTGAGGGGTGTGGGGTATATCAGAGTGTTACAGTGAGGGGTGTGGGGTATATCAGAGTGTTTACAGTGAGGGGTGTGGGGTATATCAGAGTGTTACAGTGAGGGGTGTGGGGTATATCAGAGTGTTACAGTGAGGGTGTGGGGTATATCAGAGTGTTACAGTGAGGGGTGTGGGGTATATCAGAGTGTTACAGTGAGGGGTGTGGGGTATATCAGAGTGTTACAGTGAGGGTGTGGGGTATATCAGAGTGTTACAGTGAGGGGTGTGGGGTATATCAGAGTGTTTACAGTGAGGGGTGTGGGGTATATCAGAGTGTTACAGTGAGGGGTGTGGGGTATATCAGAGTGTTACAGTGAGGGTGTGGGATATATCAGAGTGTTACAGTGAGGGGTGTGGGGTATATCAGAGTGTTACAGTGAGGGTGTGGGGTATATCAGAGTGTTACAGTGAGGGGTGTGGGGTATATCAGAGTGTTTACAGTGAGGGGTGTGGGGTATATCAGAGTGTTTACAGTGAGGGGTGTGGGGTATATCAGAGTGTTACAGTGAGGGGTGTGGGATATATCAGAGTGTTACAGTGAGGGGTGTGGGGTATATCAGAGTGTTACAGTGAGGGTGTGGGGTATATCAGAGTGTTACAGTGAGGGGTGTGGGGTATATCAGAGTGTTTACAGTGAGGGGTGTGGGGTATATCAGAGTGTTACAGTGAGGGGTGTGGGGTATATCAGAGTGTTACAGTGAGGGGTGTGGGGTATATCAGTGTGTTACAGTGAGGGGTGAGGGATATATCAGAGTGTTACAGTGAGGGGTGTGGGATATATCAGTGTGTTACAGTGAGGGGTGAGGGATATATCAGAGTGTTACAGTGAGGGGTGTGGGATATATCAGAGTGTTACAGTGAGGGGTGTGGGGTATATCAGAAAGTGTTACAGTGAGGGGTGTGGGGTATATCAGAAAGTGTTACAGTGAGGGGTGTGGGATATATGTGTGTTAGAGTGAGGGGTGTGGGGTATATCAGAGTGTTACAGTGAGGGGTGTGAGGTATATCAGAGTGTTACAGTGAGGGGTGTGAGGTATATCAGAGTGTTACAGTGAGGGGTGTGGGGTATGTCAGAGTGTGTTACAGTGAGGGGTGTGGGGTATATCAGAAAGTGTTACAGTGAGGGGTGTGGGGTATATGTGTGTTAGAGTGAGGGGTGTGGGGTATATCAGAGTGTTACAGTGAGGGGTGTGGGGTATATCAGAGTGTTACAGTGAGGGGTGTGAGGTATATCAGAGTGTTACAGTGAGGGGTGTGAGGTATATCAGAGTGTTACAGTGAGGGGTGTGCGGTATATCAGAGTGTTACAGTGAGGGGTGTGGGGTATATCAGAGTGTTACAGTGAGGGGTGTGGGGTATATCAGAGTGTTACAGTGAGGGGTGTGGGGTATATCAGAGTGTTACAGTGAGGGGTGCGGGGTATATCAGAGAATTACAGTGAGGGGTGTGGGGTATATCAGAGAATTACAGTGAGGGGTGTGGGGTATATCAGAGAATTACAGTGAGGGGTGTGGGGTATATCAGAGTGTTACAGTGAGGGGTGTGGGGTATATCAGAGTGTTACAGTGAGGGGTGTGGGGTATATCAGAGTGTTACAGTGAGGGGTGCGGGGTATATCAGAGTGTTACAGTGAGGGGTGTGGGGTATATCAGAGAATTACAGTGAGGGGTGTGGGGTATATCAGAGAATTACAGTGAGGGGTGTGGGGTATATCAGAGAGTTGATGGGGATTAATATGTGCATGGATTACCATGCTCGACCTCTTCAGCTTCTGGGATGTGCACATAAACCCCCCCGAACCCCTCGATTAAACTCCAGCCTGTAACTCACTCCTGGGTATCTGTAATTCTATAAACAAACTTTTTTTTTAAACTTACCATTTTAACAATAAAAGCACCAAAAGTTTCAAAGTCACATGTACACAGCATCCGAATATGAGCATTGAGATCACATGACCAATGATGATATCTATTGTTCAGTTTTCAATTACTGATCTGAAATGCAATTTGCCACATCTGGATTCTCCGTAAGCCACATGTGGCTACTGCCTGAGGTATTGGACAGCAGTACACTCGCTGAAGCAGAGAAATCAGCTACGGCTCCTGCACCTAACGGGATATTTGCTGACGGAACCAGAGCGTGATGCTGGCCACAGTCGAATAGCACGTCAACATCCAGTGCCTGGGCTGATGCGCGGAGAAAGGGGCCCTTTGGCTGGGTAATCAGCGGGTTATCTGACACACTTGAGAGAGCGTTCAGCAGCTGGAATGAGAGTGGCGGGAGAAAACTCGGAAAGAACATTGGAAGTTAGAAAAAGAGGGTGGCCTTTCAGCCCCTCGAGCCTGTTCTGCTTTCGCGGCAGGAGGCAGAGGGTGATGGTCGAGGGTTGTTTTTACGAGTGGAAAGCCTGTGACCAGTGGTGTACCACAGGGATCGGTGCTGGGACCCTTGCTGTCTGTAGTGTACATTAATGATTTAGACGTGAATATAGGAGATATGATCAGTAAGTTCGCAGATGACATGAAAATTGGTGTCATAAATAGTGAGGAGGAAAACCTTAGATTACAGGATGATATAGATGGGTGGGTAAGATGGGGGGAGCAGTGGCAAATGGAATTTAATCCTGAGAAGTGTGAGGTGATGCATTTTGGAAGGACTAACAAGGCAAGGGAATATACAATGGATGGTAGGACCCTAGAAAGTACAGAGGGTCAGAGGGACCTTGGTGTAGATGGCCATAGATTACTGAAGGCAGCAGCACAGGTAGATAAGGTGGTTAGGAAGGCATATGGGATACTTGCCTTTATTCGCCAAGGCATAGAATATAAGAGCAGGGAGGTTATGATGGAGCTGTATTAAATGCTAGTTAGGCCACAGCTGGAGTACTGTGTACAGTTCTGGGCACCACACTATAGGAAGGATGTGATTGCAATGGAGAGGGTGTAGAGGAGATTCACCAGGATGTTGTCTGGGCTGGAGCATTTCAGCTATGAAGAGAGACTGGATAGGCTAGGATTATTTTCCTTAGAGCAGAGAAGGCTGAGGGGGGACCTGATTGAGGTATACAAAATTATGAGGGGCATAGATAGGTTAGATAGGAAGAAACATTTTCCCTTAGCAGAGGTGTAAAAAACCAGGGGGCATAGAATTAAGGTAAGGGGCAGGAGGTTTAGAAGGGATTTGAGGGAAAACAATTTCACGCAGAAGATGGTTGGAATCTGGAACGCACTGCCTGAAGGGGTGGTAGAGGTAGGAATCCTCACAACATTTAAGAAGTATTTAGATCAGCACTTGAAACGCCATAGCATACAAGGCTGCGGGCCAAGTGCAGGAAAATGGGATTAGAATAGATAGGTGCTTGATGGCCGGCACAGACACAATGGGCCAAAGGGCTTGTTTCTGTTCTGTATAACTCTATGACTATGACTCTATGGCTGATGTGTAACTGAACTCCAGCAATTAGGAAGGCAAATTGGCCTTCATTGCAAGGGAATTTGAGTACAGGAGTAAAGAGGTCTTGCCGCAATTATATAGAGCCTTGGTGAGACTGCACATGGAGTATTGTGTACAGTTTTGGTCTCCTTATCGAAGGATGGATTTACTTGCCATAGAGGGAGTGCAACGGAGGATCACCAAACTAATCGCTGGGATGGCGGGATTGTCTTATGAGCAGAGATTGAGGAAGCTGGGCCTGTATTTGCCAAAATTTAGAAGAATGAGAGGTGATTTCATTGAAACCAACAACATTTTTACAGGGCCTGACAGGGTGGATGGGGATAGGAGGTTTCCTACAGCTGCTGAGTCTGGAACCATTTAACAACGAGATGAGGCGGGATTCCGTCACTCGGAGGGCGGTGAATCTTTGGAATTCTCTCCCCCAAAGGGCTGTGGAAGCTCAATCATCGAGCACGTTCACGACAGGAATCGACAGATTTCTGAATGATATCAAGGGCAATGGGGATAGTGGGGAAAATTAGATCAGCCATGATCGGTTTGAGAGGCGGAGCAAGCTCGACGGGCCCACTCCTGCTCCTATTTCCTACGATCCACCCACCCGCCTTGGTTCCGTAACTTCTAAAAACCTTACACCCAACAACAAAAAATGATCAATCTCAGTTTTGAATTGTATTTTTTTGTGGGGGGGGGGGGAAGAGTGGGGAGCGCCCCAGATTTCTGCAACCCTGTGCGCGGTGGACATTGCAATCAGTTCAGTCCGATGCTGCTGCATTATTTACAAACGGGAGCGATGAGCAGTGCCCTCCCTTTCAGTTTAATTTGATGCTTCATTACAAAGTCCAGCCCGACAGCGGCTGAAAGATTTATCAGAGGACCAGCTCTCAGAGGTGGCATCAATTTGATCACATAATTAAAAAGTGAGACTGACCTGAATGAATATTGTCGGGGGCAATAGTAATTGGAGTACAAGGCACAATGTAAAGAACAGAATTGTGCGTGTCGGGGGGGAAAACGGTCTGTAATAACTGCCTGCGCACATCTTTTATACAGCTGCGATAACAACCTTAAAAGATGGATTGCCCGTGTACTTTATTCACGGAATAACTTGCCCCTTTAAGCAACTACATGCCAATACCCATGTACAAGACAGAATTTAACAACCCAGAGCATTCTTAAAGCAATAACATAGGACACAGAAGGAAGTTTATACACTGGGCATTACAATAACCTGCATCTACATAGCCCCTTTCATTTCGCTAAGGCACTTTCCCAGGTGCGTCATCAAACCAAATTTGACCCCGAGCCACATAAGGAGATGTGAGGGACAGGCAACCAAAAGCTGGGTCGAAGAGGTCGGTTTTAAGGAGCGTTCTTAAAAGGAGGAGAGAGAGAGAGAGAGGTGGAGAGGTTTAGGGAGGGAATTCCTGAGCTGGGAGGCCATTCAGCCCCTCGAGCCCGTTCCGCCATTCAGTTAGATCGTGGCTGCTCTGAATCTTAACTCCATCCACACATCTTGGTTCTGTAACCCTTAATCCCCTTACCCAACAAAAATATCAGTTTTGACATTTTCAATTGACCCCCGGCCTCAACAGCTTTTTATTGGGGAGAGAGTTCCAGATTCCCACTCCCCTTTGTGTGAAGAAGTGCTTCCTGACATCACCCCCGAACGACCTGGCTCGAATTTTCAGGTTTTGTCCCCTTGTTCTGGACCTCCCCCCCACCGCCCCGACCCCCAACCCCACAAGAGGAAATAGTTTCTCTCTATCGCCACTATCAAATTTGTTAAGCATCTTCGACACCTTTTCAGCCTCTACACTTGAGGGAATATAGGCCTAGTCTAGACATGAGCTGTAGACAGAGCTATCAGGCCGCAGTCTCGATCCTCCAACCCACACTCAACATCGGTCTCCACTCCGGGGTGGCGCAGGTTTGCCGGCTTTGCCCTTCTAAGTACAACAGGAGCTCCTGTTGAATGAATCTAAAGGTAGCATCACACAGTCTGTGGTGCCATCACTGTTTAACTCGTGGCCATGTCGAGAGATACAGTCAGCAACTATCTCACTCACTGAACCAAGAGGGTTTGCCAGTTTTCACCTCGCCATTGTTGATTGGAGGCAAGGACGACTTAAAGGTCAATTGGCTAAAAACCCTGGGGCCCAGCGTTCCACGGGTGACGGTCCTGGAACGCCATTGGGATTGGCACGCCGCCCTCCAGCGCAGGAGGAAGTAGAGTCAGAATTATGGGACTGCGGGGCACAATTGGTATTGCATAAGCGTCATGCCCGCCTGTCACTTCATATTACCTGGAACGTGGCCCCCTTCACCCTCAGGAGGTCCCGGGGAAGGAGACCCCCCACCTCTTCCCTGCCCCACGACCTTTGACCCACACACCACTTGCACCCTTCTGGAGGCGGAGTACACTATCTCTGGCTGGACAGACCATCTCCATGTTGGTGGAAGGTCCCACTGAGATCAACAGACAGGGGAGTCTCCCAGCCTGGGACGTTTGTGTCACTGGCCCTGCCCCCTTGACCTTGTCCATAACCTCTGGCCTCGGAAAGGGCGGGCCAAAGCTCTGACCCTTGCAAGATTGACCAGGAGCTCCCAGTTAAAGCAGGGATTCATTGTAATCAACCCAGGGACACAGTCAATCAATCCTATAAGGAGACCAAAAGCTTGGTCAAGGAGGTAGGAGGGATAGAGAGAGAGAGAGAGAGAGAGAGAGATGGAAAGGTTTCAGGAGGGAATTCCAGAGCTTGGGGCCCCAGGCAACTGAAGGCAAGGCCGCCAATGGTGGAGTGATGGGAATCGGGGATGCTCAAGAGGCCAGAATTGGAGAGATCCTGTGGGGTTGTAGGGCTGGAGGAGATTAGAGATAAAGAGAGGAGTTGAAAACAAGGATGACAGATTTTTAAAATCGAGGCCTAACCGGGAGTGAATTTAGGTCAACGAGTAAAGGGTGATGGGTGATGGATGAATGGGGCTTGGTGCGAGTTAGGGGACGGGTAGCAGAGCTGTAGATGAGCTCAAGTTTATGGAGCAGATGAGAGGCCATCCAGGGGAACATTAGAATCAGTCCAGGGAAACGGGCATCAGCCCAGGGGCACGGGGCGTCAGAACAGGGGCACGGGGCGTCAGAACAGGGGCACGGCCATTAACTCTTTAGGGCAGGATTTCAGTCGATGGAAATGTTAAGCCTATCAAGGAGCACCCTGATGTGTGCTGCATCCTTTTAATTATGATTAAATGGTATTGCTAAATGAGGGCATGCTTCGGCACCCCTGAGAGAAGAGTTTAAGCAGATTGACAAAGGGTCCACTAAAGATTAAACCGCTTGCTGTGTTGTCACATAGTATCTCTAATGCTTGTCCTGTGAGGCTGGGGTCGGGGTTTTGAATAACCACACAGAAATAGAATACACCTACCTTGCCCCACTGACCAATCCCACCCGTATATATTACACAGAAAGCTAGGTGTTGAAGGTCTTCAGAGTGTAGAGTGCCATCACAAATAACCATTCATTCTCATCCCCTTCCTGAATCGTCTCAATGTGTTATAGTGTCAGAATCACATTAATCTGCCTGGTAACCCATACAACTAGTGTCTGCATTACTTTCACCCTTTCAATGCTCATTGCCCTTTCTCTCCATTTTTCAAATCTTTATTTTAACCTTGAACCTCGCCATATCTGTCCAACATGCTCTGCACCAAGAGGGGATTTGCAGTGAATCTCATATGGTACCCCAGCCATTTCTATTCATGCTTGCTGCAGCGGCCAGTACATAGTCCCCATCATGTTGCCCATGAGATTGTCCAGTACCAGGTCACTCCCAAAACAGACATCCAAAGGATCATATCCTTCCCATTAACTCCCACAGCATCCAATCCCAATGGACCAAACACCTTCCCATTCACTCCCACAGCATCCAATCCCAATGGACCAAACACCTTCCCATTCACTCCCACAGCATCCAATCCCAATGGACCAAACACCTTCCCATTCACTCCCACAGCATCCAATCCCAATGGACCAAACACCTTCCCATTCACTCCCACAGCATCCAATCCCAATGGACCAAACACCTTCCCATTCACTCCCACAGCATCCAATCCCAATGGTCAAAGAGGCCGGTTTTAAGGAGCGTCTGAAAGGAGGAGAGACAGAGGCGGAGAGGGTTTAGGGAGGGAATTCCAGAACTCAGGGCCCCCAGGCAGCTGAAGGCACGGCCGCCAATGGTGGAGCGATGGGAACCGGGGGGGGATGGTCAAGAGGACGGAATTAATAAGTGCAGAGATCTCGGAGGGTTGTGGAGCTGGAGGAGGGTTACAGAGATAGGGAGGGGCCATGGTCCGTGGGGAGGTTCGGAAACAAGGAGGAGTATTTTAAAATCAAGATGTTCCTTGCCCGGGAGCCAATGGAGATGAGTGAGCACAGTGGGTGATGGGTGAACGGGATGTGGTGAGAGTTAGGACACGGGGCAGCAGAGTTTTGGATGACCTCAAGTTTACGGAGGGAAGACTGTGGGAGACCAGCCAGGAGAACGTTGGAATAGTCAAGTCTGGCAGTGGCATTGTCTTTCGGGTGACAACAACTGCATTTATACAGTGGCTTTAACATATTAAGGCAGCCCGTGTATCTCTCATTCACCTGATCCTTTTTTTTTTTAATTGCAATTCTTCATTTTGTGCAGTTATCTCCTGTTAATTGACTGAACTGTCAAACACAGTCTGTCCTCTACAGGCTGCCATACCCTTCTACTTTACCAACAGTGTGAGAAAGCTCGGCCCAACTAGGCTGAGAGTTCCTTCCTCTGACAATCTTTCAAGAAAGAAACTTGAGACACTGGGAAATTTGTACGAATGAAAGGCACCTGATATCACCACAGCCAGGACAGGTACAGCATTTAATAAAGTTATTTTAAAACTGTAAATATGTATATAAAGGGGCCTGAGGAATAAAGGCCCCCTCGATGTGAAAAATATAAAAGGGGCCTGGGGTATAAAGGCCACCTTTTAAAAAAAAAACGGGGTTAGATACAGAGTAAAGCTCCCTCTACACTGTCCCGCATGGAAGATGGCAGGATCCCCAAAGACACATTGTACAGCGAGCTCACCACTGGTATCAGACCCACCGGCCGTCCATGTCTCCGTTATAAAGACGTCTGCAAACGCGACATGAAATCGTGTGACATTGATCACAAGTCGTGGGAGTCAGTTGCCAGCATTCGCCAGAGCTGGCGGGCAGCCATAAAGACAGGGCTAAATTGTGGCGAGTCGAAGAGACTTAGTAGTTGGCAGGAAAAAAGACAGAGGTGCAAGGGGAGAGCCAACTGTGCAACAGCCCCAACAAACAAATTTCTCTGCAGCACCTGTGGAAGAGCCTGTCACTCCAGAATTGGCCTTTATAGCCACTCCAGGCGCTGCTTCACAAACCACTGACCACCTCCAGGCGCGTATCCATTGTCTCTCGAGATAAGGAGGCCCAAAAGAAGAACACTGTCCCCATCAAACACTCCCAGGACAGGTACAGCACGGGGTTAGATACAGAGGGGAAACCCCGATGGAGGTCTCTCTACGCGGGAGTCTTCCCCCTTTACATCGGGGACCTGGGGTGGAGGGTGCTGCACAGAGCAGTCCCGTGCAATAGGCTTTTAAGTAGGTTCACGGACTCCCAGGCCAGCTGTACTTTCTGCGGCCTGGACGAGTCCGTGTTCCACATTTATATGGAGTGTGCGAGGTTGCAGCCCCTATTTGAGTATCTGAAGGGGCTGCTCCTCAAATTCTGGCTGCACTTCAGTCCCACGCTCCTGATCTTTGGGCACCCGGTGCGGAGGGGCTCGGGCCGGGAGGAGGATCTCCTCGTCGGTCTGCTCCTGGGCCTGGCCAAGGTGGCAATTCACAGGTCCAGGTTGCGGGCCGTCGGGGGGTCCGTCCTCCCCGATTGCCTGCCCCTCTTCCGCGGTTACGTTCGCGCCCGGGTGTCCCTGGAAAAGGAGCATGCGGTGTCCGCCGGTACGCTTGAGGCCTTCCGCGACCGGTGGGCACCGCAGGGACTGGAGTGCATCGTCGACGCCGAGAATGGCATTTTAATTTGAGTCTTTTGTTTATTTATCTGGTTTTAATAAAGTTATTTTAAAACTGTAAATATGTATATAAAGGGGGCCTGAGGAATAAAGGCCCCCTTGACGTGAAAAATATAAAAGGGGCCTGGGGTATAAAGGCCACCTTGGAAAAAAAAAGAAAATAAAAAAACAGGGTTAGACACAGGATCTGTGTCCCTCCCCTGCATCA